>NC_045432.1:2150546-2225364 GCF_902635505.1 Sarcophilus harrisii
AAAACATCTGTTGATGAATTTTCCCCATTAATTCTTGTGATAGCAGTCTGCAAACATCCCACAAAGTCAGCAAAGGCTTCATCTGGCCCTTGTGTTATTTTTGTGAAGGCCTCACCTTTGTCATTTTTTTTGTGAATCAAAGTCCACGCTTTGATAGCATTAGCAGCAATTTGCTCATATGCTGCTACTGAATTATTAATCTGTGCTGTGACGTCTGCATAGGGACCTATACCTGTTAGTAGGTCACAGGTGATCGCAGCATGAACAGCATTTTGACTATTTTGTTGGGCTTGTATCCTACAGAGCTCACTATATTCAGAAAGCCACATGTAATTTTGTCCAGGTTCTAGGCATACTCTTGCTATAGATTTCCAGTCATTAGGACTCAAGATTTCTAAAGCCAAATTCTGTAATAGCATCTTAACATAAGCTGATGTAGCCCCATAAAGAGTGGAAGCCTTTTTTAGGTCTTTGATGATTTCTATGTTAAAAGGGGCGTATCTTTGACTTTGTTGACCAGAGGCATTAAACTGGGAAATTGCAGAAAAGATATGTGGCTGGAGCTCCCTGACATCCACGCCCTTTTCTTTGGCCTTCATTAAGCCCTCTTGTAATCTACTCATAATTGGATACTGGGGATGCTGGGGGGGAGGTGCTGGTGCTGTCACTTCCCCCCCGCCCCCACTGCCCCTCCTCCCTCCATCCTGGAGGGTGAAGTTGATGGAGGAGAGTCAATCACTTGCTCCTGAGGTGGGACTGAAGCTGCCTCCTGAGGTGGAAAGTCTCCACACCCTTGCTCACTTAATTCTACATGCCTTTTGGGGATATGGTCATTAATCTCTTCATTGCCTTCCTCCTTAATATCAGGCCTCCCTCTTTGGCTACTCCAAGTGGGAGTGAGGGGTTTTTTCCTTCTTGTAGGGATAAGGTTTCTTAATGCTAACTGAATTATATTGTATAAACAAAATACCTCGATGGAAATTGAATGAGGACCATTTTCTTTCTTTTTTTTTTATTTAATAGCCTTTTATTTACAGGATTTATACATGGGTAACTTTACAGCATTAACAATTGCCAAACCTCTTTCCAATTTTTCACCTCTTACTCCAAGCCCCTCCCTAGATGGCAGGATGACCAGTAGATGTTAAATATATTAAAATATAACTTAGATACACAATAAGTATACATGACTAAAACATTATTTTGCTGTACAAAAAGAATCAGACTCTGAATTATTGTATAATTACTATGAAGGAAATAAAAATGCATGTGTGCATAAATATAGGGATTGGGGATTTAATGTAATGGTTTTTAGTCATCTCCCAGAGTTATTTTTCTGGGCATAGCTAGCTCAGTTCATTACTGCTCCATTAGAAATGATTTGGTTGATCTCGTTGCTGAGGATGGCCTGTTCCCAAGTTATAAGTAGCCCTTGTCCTTCTATCAGCTTAAGCATGCTTTCTATAGCACCACTCGTGGGTGGGGTTGAAGGAGTTGAAGTGGTTGAAGGTGTTAGGGGCAGGGATGGAGAGTCTTTAGCTAGCATTTGTCCCATTTTAGCCAAAAAAGATTACTGGTTTAGTTTTTAAGACAATAAGTTCCCTGTTTGTCTATTAACAATACTCACCCAAGTTCCTGGTCACCAGAGACTTCTTCAGTCCTTGGTTACCACTGTTGGGCGCCAAATGGGAAGGTCGCGTATTTTAAAATCAGCAGGAGTCAGGAATTCAGGTTAGGGGAAAATCATCAGTCTTTATTCTCAGTGAAGAAGGATCAGAGGTGGAAGAGAATCGGTGATAGCAATGTGTGCAGCTGAGTCAAGAAGCTAGCTGGATCAGCAGCCACATGACCAGCAGCTAGGAGTATGGAACCCAGGCCCATTGTCCCTCATCTTCTCTTCCTGTTCCTCTCTCTACCTCCACCCACCAAAATCGTCATTTCCTATACAACACATCAGGACTTGCACGGAGAGTGGGCAGGGACCATTCTTTATCCAATCATGTATATTAATAGAGTATAGCCTAATTACTCTTTAGCCTCACATACTTGGGACCTCAGTGCATCAACTCAAACCTCAGCCCATTACAGGAAACCATTATTTGTTGTAGGATTAAATCAACACTAAACAAGATTTAACCAATGTCTCCTCAATACCACTTAGTACCTTGTTCCAAGTTCTGGCCTATAACATCTCCTTGTAGCATTAAATCAATCCTACTGAACCATGCTAAATTAGATAACTATTGTCTCTATCAATTCCACTGAGTTAGTAAGAATCTTTTGTCTCAAGTTCAGAGTTCTGACCCATAATAGACAATGAAGTAAAATAATAATAAAAACATATGTAGGAAATGGCATGGCATTCCACTTCTTAATGGAAAAATTGAATCAATTACAGGAAGAAATAGTTAAAGTGTAGTTTAGTGGGGAAGCTCAACTTTTCCTCTGAGAGCTAGATAAATGTAACTAGAAAATAATTAAGAAAGAAGTCAAGACATCGAATAGAATCTCTGAAAAGTCTGAGATTAAGATTTTTCTGATCTCTTGATCTGAGATCAAGATTTTGGAGAAAACTAATAGGAATAGAAAGGAGTACAGACAGATCTTGCTCTTTGGATTCACATTATGCAAATTGGAATTTATGTAAGAAATTCTGAAAGAAATCTTCATTGGTTCCAAAAAAAGCCACAAAAACAAGCAAAGAAATAAAAAAGGATGTAAACTTTACCACACAGTACTGGGATCTCTCTCTGCTCTTGTTCCTCAGCTTGACACTCTGTAGTCTCCTAAATTTTCCAGCATTCCTCTCCCCCAAAAGAACAAAGAAACACAAAAGCCATTCTTACACCTGTCAGATTGGCTAAGATGACAGGAAAAAATAATGACAAATGTTGGAGGGGATGTGGGAAAACTGGGACACTAATGCATTGTTGGTGGAGTTGTGAACAAATCCAACCATTCTGGAGAGCAATCTGGAATTATGTCCAAAAAGTTATCAAACTGTGCATACCCTTTGACCCAGCAGTGCTACTACTGGGCTTATACCCCAAGGAGATACTAAAGAAGGGAAAGGGACCTGTATGTGCCAAAATGTCTGTGGCAGCCCTGTTTGTAGTGGCTAAAAACTGGAAAATGAATGGATGCCCTTCAATTGGAGAATGGTTGGGCAAATTGTTGTATATCGATGTTATGGAATTTTATTGTTCTGTAAGAAATGACCAGCAGGATGAATACAGAGAGGCTTGGAGAGACTTACATGAACTGATGCTAAGTGAAATGAGCAGAACCAGGAGATTATTGTATACTTCTGCAATGATACTCTATGAAGATGTAATCTGATGGAAGTGGATTTCTTTGACAAAGAGACCTAATTCAGTTTCAATTGATCAATGATGGACAGAAGCAGCTACACCTAAAGAAAGAACACTGGGAAATGAATATAAACTGTTTGCATTTTTGTTTTTCTTCCCAAGTTATTTTTACCTTCTGAATTCAATTCTGCCTGTGTAACAAGAGAACTGTTTGGTTCTGCACACATATATTATATCTAGGATATACTGTGACATATTCAACATATTTAGGACTGCTTGCCATCTAGGGGAGGAGGTGGAGGGAGAGAGGGGAAAAATCAGAACAGAAGTGAGTGCAAGGGATAATGTTGTAAAAAATTATCCTGGCATGGGTTCTGTCAATAAAAAGTTACTTTAATAAAAAAAAAATAAAATTAAAAAAAGCCATTCTTTAAACCAAGTCCTCCAAGTGAAGGCAGAACAGCAGACTTACAGAGAAACAGCCATCACCGATGTTGGATCAGGGCTTGGACTGAGACCTTCAGAGAAGAGACCCTGCTTTCAGAGTTTAGACCCTGTGTCTTTGGTATTGTAGCCATCTGCATTGGTATCCCAGCATAAGTCATCAGCATTTTTTTTTATATGACCTAATCACACAATGGACCCTTTTCTATGCTAATCACGCCCTCTTCCCCATTAGGACTCAGCCACCTCCTGGATGTACTAAACACTTTGATTTTGTTTGCTTTTATATATTACACACCTGATATTTTCCATTGATCAGTCTCAAAATTTAGCTACCCAAATTAAATATTTTTAATTTTTTCAAATACATGTAAAATTTTTAAACATTATTCTCCCCCCTAAATTGTCTCTCCTAAACTATCTCTCCCTACTCTCTCCTTCAGTTGAGAAGACTGGCAACATACTTTAGAGTATACATGAATAGTCATGCAAAAACACATTTTTGTGGAAGTTGTTCTTGGAAATCAAATGTAGACAAAACTCAAAGAATAAAGTAACAAGAAAAGTATTTTTCATCTACTTTCAGGATCTACCAGTACTTTCTCAGGGAATGAGCACCATCGTTAACCTTAAGTCCTGCAAAATTATTTTGGGTCATGGTATTTCTGAGAATAGCTAAGTTATAAAGAGTAGATCATCATACAATATTGGTGCTACTGCGTACAGACTTTTCCTGGTTCTGCTCATTTCACTTTGCATCATTTTGAGTAAATCCTTCCATATCTTCTCTTATCCAGAAATCTCAAAGGTACATATTTTCTTCCTCATATTGATAAGACCTTCAGTGTTGGGTATAGTTTGTAGAGGAAGTAAGAAATGTTATTCCCTAGGCAAGCAAGAATAGAAATCAGTTTAGCTCCATGGTCCCACCCTTTGAGGAGGTCATCTAGTCCAAAGTCCAGATTATGTCAGATCCCTGAGGTACACTCTCTGTGGAGGTCTAGAGCAGTCTCATCTTGCCATGCCCTGTCAGAAATCCCAGTCATGGCCCTGAAGTTAAATTTTCCCTATCAAATCTACTTATGGGCCATCCCATGACTATTGCCTTCCTTTGGGTCCATTTATCATGACACTCAGCCTTATGGTATCTTTCTCCTTAACCCTGATTCATGGTATGAGGTAGTTCCTCTAATTCCACTATGCTTCTCAACCCCACTTCTTTTTACAGGTAAGTAACTCTTTTGGGAAGCCAAGTTCCTTTCAAGATTCATCCTGCTAGTTAAGGCATGTCCCAAAATCATGAGGTGCTCCCTTTCTACCGGGTAAAAGTCCCAGTCAGGAGCTTGTCTTTCCTGTGCTATCCCACTCTATTTCATATCCATTATTTTCGGTGTCTATTATGTCCTTTCATTCTGTCTGTAACCCATTCCCCTAAATAAATATACCATTTTTTCAAAGAGAATGGCCAGTGCGAATTCTTCACGTGATGGAACCCCAAATTTTGGTGCTTACCATCATCTGATTTCTAGATCACCCACAGCATTATCACTGTTGATGTCAAAATCATGTTCCCATTTCGATCTTATCTTAGTATAAGATGTGACATTTTAATCTATGTTTAGTTCTGCCTACCTGCTTTCCAGTTTTCCCAGCAATTGTCACATGAAGAATTCTTCCTGTCAAAGCTGAGCTCTTTCATTTTGCCAAACACTGCATAATTGGTGTCACTTCTTACTGTGTATTGTGTGCCTAACCCAGTCCAGTGATCCTCTTCTCTGTCTCTTAGACAGTACCACATTATTTTCATGATCACTGCTTTGGCATAACCTTTAAAATCTAGTAGTGCTTTGTCACATTTATTCACATTTCTCTCCCCCACAGTGATTCCCTTCAAATTCTTTCCTTCATTCTTTTCTGATGAATATGATTTTGTCATTGTTTCTAATTGTACAAAATAAATCATCGGTAGTTTGATTGTTGTGACAAGTAAATCACCGTAGCTAGAATTGCCATTTTTATTAAGGCTTCTTATGAATAACCCATCTTTAGATCTCTCTTCATTTGTAGAGAGTGTTTTATCATTGTTTTTATGCACTGGATTGGACTTGCCAGAGAACCTCCCAAATATTTTCTACTGTTTGCAGTTTTGTTTTTTTTTTTTTTTTTTTTTTAATGAAACTTCTCTTT
The DNA here is from genome assembly GCF_902635505.1 of Sarcophilus harrisii. Lineage (NCBI taxonomy): Eukaryota > Metazoa > Chordata > Mammalia > Dasyuromorphia > Dasyuridae > Sarcophilus > Sarcophilus harrisii. The sequence continues at coordinate 2,156,489 of NC_045432.1, forward strand.
CTATCTCTTCCCGCTGGGTCTTGTTGGTAGCATAGAGAAATTCTGATGATTTACATGGGTTTATTTTGTATCCTGCAACTCTGCTAAAGTGGTCAATTGTTTCCCCTAGTTTTGGGGCATGCTTGTTTGTTTTGATACTCTAGTAAATCATAAAACCATTTATGAATAGGAATATTTAATCTCCTCTTTGCCTACTTTTTTCTTACAATTTCCTTTTCTTGTCCTCTTTCTACAGCTAGTAGTAATATTTGTCATAACATAGTAGTAATACTGAATAATTGCAGTGTTAATGGACAGCTTTGATTCACTCCGGATCTAACTTAGGTTTAGGTTTCAGGTTTATTCTTCTCAAAAATAATGCTTGTTCTTAATTCTGAAAAGGTATTACTTGTCATTTTAATAACTTTCTATTGGGTCCTATGCTTTCTAGTGTTTTCAAATAAGAATTTGTGTTGTATTTTGTCAAAAGCTTTTTTTATGTATCTGTCGATAACATCTCAAGGTTTTTGTTGGTTTTGTTATTTGGACTGGTTTTCCTAACATTGAAATAGGTTTTCCTAACATTGAAACAGTCCTGCATTCTTTGTATAAATCCCACTGGTCATAGTGTATGCTCTCTTCCTATGATTTGATTTCAAATGTTTCATAACTATTCATGAAGTCAATTTATTTTTGTTCTCTCTTGTTTAGATATCAAAATTCTATTTTTGTAATAAAAGGACTTTGAGAAGACACCTTTTTTCCCTCATTTTATAGACATTTTATGTAGTATTAGAATGAATTGTTCCTTATATATTTAGTAGAATTCAAATATAAAATCAGCTGTTCCTTGGGATGCTATTGAAGCTGTGTGGTACAGCATTTAATAAAAAAGCTGGAGAGATATCTAGAAGCAAAGCAAAGTTTATTATACGTTCTCCAGAATCGGGCATCCCACCCCTCAAGCAGATAATGGAAGGGAGGAAGCACCATAGGGGCAGGGTCAACACTTTTTATCCCTAATGCAAATACCCCTCCACCACAGTAGCTTCCTTGCCAGTCAGGAGATTATTTTGCAGTTTTCCAAGCAATGTTATCACTTTGAAAGTTGAGCTCTGCCTGTGGGCATAGTGGCACTGTCCCAAGTTTCTTAAATCGAGATAAGGCTTGGGGCCTGGGCTTGCTCCTTCTAAGCCTTGGAGGGCTGCACCGCCCTGCTATATCTGAGCTCTAGGCTTCCCAGATGCCCATTAACTAGCTGATTCATGAACTCTGCTTGTAACATGAGACATTTCCAGCGGACCTTCCTCAGCTACCCCTGTCCATAAACAACCCAACATATAAGATGAAACAACCAGATGTTCAACAACATGTGTTGATTGATTGAATTTTATACCTGTGAATGGGAGGCAAAATCTGGTTGAAATGAATATTAAAACTAATCAAGGAGTGTGTGTGTATATGTGTGTGTGTTTGTGAGGGAGGGAGGGAGGGAGGGAGAGAGAGAGAGTGAGAGAGAGAGAGATTTCACTTGTTAGAGTCAGGAAAGGTGGGAGTCCAAGCCTCATACTATAGGGGCCCTTAAAAGATATCCTACTGCTTCAAAAGCCAACCTCTTGCTCTGTTCTCCAATGCTTAGCATCAGAAACAACTGAGTTCAAGTCCTGCCTCCCATACTTACAAATTGTGTGACCCTTATCAAGTCCTTTAACAAGTCTCCCCTATTTTGGTGCCAGACTAGGCTAATTAAACTCAATGCTGAGAGGGTTGTCCTGGGTCTCTCCTGTCTATAGTTGAGAGGAAACACTCTTGGAAGGACACAGACCAGCCAAGGAATGGCACACATTATAGTATCACAATGGGAAGGTATTGGATTCCACAGAAAGAAGCAGACCTCAACAGCATGGAATATATATTTCAGTTTCTCAGGATTACTGGGGCAAATTGTGTTGTATAAGAAAATTTATACATGAGACCACCCCTGTGACTGTTACAGGAGAGATCATTGGTAGATCACCAACATGCATTAAATAGGTGTTGGTTACCTAGGGAGCAGACAAAGGTTAAAAGTCGAGGACTAAGATCAAGAGCAAGTTTTACTTTGGGTTACTTGGAACTTTTCTTCCTATTTCCAGTAAAGGTCATTTGCATTCTCTGTGGAATTATAGGTCCTGCTCGTATTCCCTTGCATCCACCCCACAAAGACATTTGGGAAGGTCCTATCTCAGACACAACAGCTAGAGTTTTTCCACAGGGCAGATGGTGAACTTAGAATGGACGGAGAACCTGCAGAAGTTCAGTGCAGTGGCAATGAGCTCTTTCTTTATCCTTCCCTGGCTGCATGGCATCCTCCTCCACAATGGCTTCACAGCAGTTTTCTGGGGATTCCATCTAGGTGGTTCAAGGGTAAGAGCACCGGGCCTGGAGTCAGGAAGACCTCTGTTCAAAGCCAGCCTCAGGCACTTAGTAAGCATGTGACCTTGGGCAAGGACAAGTCAGAGTTTCCAAGGCAAGCGTTCCTTGCCCTTTCTGCCTCTTCAGCAAGCCTGACTACCCATCTGAATGCGTCCCTGATCTTAGAGTTGTCTGAGGCACTAAGAGGTCAGATGACGTGACCGTGGTCATGCTGCTGGCATGGGTCTAAAGCAAGATTTGAGCCTTCCTGACTTTGAAACTGGCCCCCCATCCTTAGTTCTTAAGACACAGTTCAAGCATCAACTATATCATGAAACCTTTCTTGATTCCAACTGCTATAAGCCTTGCTCCCGGACTGCCGTGCATTTTGCATTTGTATTTATTCTTCATGTACATTTATACATTTTCTGTCTTATTAGAACCTAAGCTTGTCTTGTTAGGGACTGTGTCTTTAATAGTGTTTGCATCTCCAGAACCTAGTACTATGATGTGCATGTGCTTGTTGTTTGTTACTTAGCCCTTCTGTCTTTGTATGTGCCCATCACATTGGAGGAGTAAATCCACAGCTATTGACTGAATGAATACATTAATGAGTTGGAGGTTTAAGCTAAAGTAATTATTAGTGATTACAAGTATAATTTTCCTCAGGTATCAGTTTATTCTTTCATTTATCCTAGCTAAACCATTGTTCTCTTATAGTTTAATTTACTCTGTGGTATGAGGTATTGATCTTCTATCAAAATTCTGCCAAACTGCTTTGGATTTATGCCATCTATTTTTTACCAACTATAGATAGTTCTCTCTTTCTGTAAGTGGACTGTTGGGCAAACCTTTAGTCGAGCAATTTAAAGTAAAAGTGACCCCCGGATTTGGCTTCAAGGAAGAAAAGGAGACAGGAAGGGCATCAAGAATCTGGGAAGGGAGGGGGCCAGGAGATGATTCGAGCACACATGGACGCTGGGTACTGAGAAGCAAGAGAAGGATCGGGACCAGGCAGGTGTAGCCAGCCCCACCCCCCCACAAAGGAGAGGACAGGTAACATGTGGACTGAGGAAAGACACATGCCACCTGAGCGTGGATGGACAGGAGACACACAAGCAGATGCCAGGCAGGAGGATAAGTGGGCAGAGCCACTAAAAAGCTCCCCTCTTAGTGCTGGAGGTCTCAAGCCAAGCCCAGATGCTGAAGCTGCAGAGGTGGAAGGAATCATGCTGTGTGAACAATCCTTTTGGTTCCTCCTCCCCAGTTTTTCATTAATACCTTTTAGATTCTTCACCTCATTTAAAGATATACAAGGCTGTTTTCCGTTTCTTACATCACAGTATCCCCTGTATCCCTCCCTCTCCTTCTGCTTCCTGAGAGTCATGCCATGTGACCAATGGTGTTTTGTGTTTTAGGAATGAAAAAATCAACACAACTATATAATCCAGAGAGGAAAAGATATTTGTGGTAGGAGATAATCTTTCTGGGAACATTCCTATTCCTGGAGGATCACTGTCTCTCAAAGCACTTCTAATCTCTGCACATGGAGGGAAATATACCTGTCATACCTGATAATCTCTGAATATTCAGAGGAAAAGACTTGTGGTAGGAGATAATCTTTCTGCAAATATTCCCATTCCTGGAGGATCACTCTCTCTTGAAGCACTTCTAATCTCTAAACATGGAGGGAAAAATACCTGTGATACCTGATAATCTCTGAATATTCAGAGGAAAAGACTTGTGGTAGGAGATAATCTCTCTAAAAGCACTCCCACTTCTGGAGGTTCATTCTGGCTTGAAGCACTTCTAATCTCTAAACATGGATGGAAAAATGCTTGTCATACCTGATAATCTCTGAAGATTCAGAGGAAAAGACTTGTGGTAGGAGATAATCTCTCTGAAAGCATTCCTCCTTGTGAAGCTTCGTTCTGGCTTGAACAACTTCTGATCTCTGAACACACATAACAAAAAACACTTGTGGAGGGCAACAATCTTTCTGAGAACATTCCAATTACTACCCTCTCGGGGGAAGCACCCCTAATCTCTGAAGATTCTGAGGAAAAGACACGTGTGGATGGAGGAGATAATCTTTCTGAGAACCTTTCACTTACTACGGGCTTACTCTCAGGGGAAGCACATCTAATGTCAGAATATTCTGTGGATGAGATGCTGATGGGGTGAACATACACTCTATGAGAACCTTTACACACCTCCGGGGAAGCAATATCTACTCTCAGAACTCAGAGGAAAAGACAGCTGTAGGAGGAAGAAGACACTTTCTGGGAACATTTTGGTGTAAGAGAGAGACTGTGAAGGGCTTCTGGGCAAAGAAAACCAACCTTTGAGAGAAATAAGAGTGGGCCTCTATACCCATCCTCACCTTGTTTCCTTAATAAGGTCGGTTCCTTTGCCCAGAGGCTTCAGTTTATTCCTTGCATACACCAGTTACTTCCAGGATTGCTCTCTATGGAAATATCTAGACCGACATCACTCAAAGGACAAGATCTTGTGGCAGGATACCTGTTCTGGGAATATTCCACTTACTACAGGCTTCCTCTCTGGGGAAGCACGGCAAGAGAAAAATTGGCCATTTAATGAAATAGAGGCCGCTGAAGCATTCCTGATGAAAAGACAAGAGCTGAGAAGAAAATGTGACTCGCAAACTGAAGACTGAAAAGCAGCATTCAAAGGTAAATGTCATAGAGGCCTCTCAAGTAACTCATTATTGATACACTGCGTACTCTTCTAAAAGGGAAGATGATAACCATATCTCCTAAGAATTTTATCTTTAAATAGGTAGAAGCAGGTAAAAGCATTCAAGCTAGAAAGAGGTTTTGGAAGTGAGCCATCTAGATGGGGATGATGTAAAATAGATAGGTGAGAAATATGGATGCCCTGGGAGATGGTAGAAGGGAGAGAAGTAATGGAGGAAATGATCCCATCAAATAAGCATTCAAGGAAGAGCTTTTGCCTTGGAGTGGAAAATGATGAGGTACCGAACTGAAGGGCAGGAGCTCTCCATCCTCTAAATTGGTTCAAAGAGGGGAAATATTGATATCTGTATTTATAGGTACTTCTTCCATGGGTCAAAAAAATCTATTTTACCCTAAAGGTAAGTAGGCAAATGGAAGAGGAGAAGGAAAAAGTGGTGATAAACGTTGGGCCGTTAATAGAATGCAGTGGTCATGTGCAAAATAGAAACTAGCGGGGGAATGGGGATAAAAAGAGAGAAAGAAAAACAGAATCAACTACAATATGACTGTGTTAATGGGATGAACTCACTCCTAAATGCAAGTGGGCAGTAAAATGAATTAGAAACCAGACTTCCAGACTGTGTTTGTTCTTTTTCTTTTTTGTATTTTGAATAGAAACATATTTGAAAGAAAGAGAGAACCAGAGTTAAAATAGAAGGCTAAAGCAGAAACTTTTATATCTCATATGAAGGATAAAATATAAAGAAAGCAATCATGACATCAGAAAAAAATGCAGAGCAAAATGAGGCCTCAGTGAAAGGGATTAGTGTGCAACCTAATTCTTCTTTAGGGAAAAGAGGATTCAAATTCTTAAAGGAAAAATTAACTGCATTACAGGAAGAAATAGACAATAAAACTATAATGGCAGGGGACCTCAACTTTCCCTGTGTGACCTAGACAAATACAATCATAAAATAAATAAGAAAAAAGTCGAAGAAAGTAATAAAATTTAGATGACTTAGAAAACTTAGATATCAAGGTCCTCTAGAGAAAACTCAATAGGACCTGAATGTACTACAGACAGATGTTGCTTTATTTCAATTCTTATTATGCAAATAGGATTTTATGCAAGGAATTCCCCAAACCACCTTTGTACTATACTGGGATCTCATTCAACTCCTGCCCTTCAATTCGGTACTCTGTGGCCTCCTATCACCAATGCCCCGCCAAAAAACCTTTTAAAAGCCCGCTCCAGCAGAAAGCAGAACAACAGATCTGTAGAGAGAGCCACCACCTCTGATGGATCCGGGTTTGCCTTAAGACCTCCAGTACTGATGCAGGACAACTTGCTTTCAATGCACCCACCCACCCACCTAAGAGTCTGGCCCCTGCATTTGGGTGTTTTGGCCATCATTGGAGCACCACATCTGTGCCCTGCCACAGGTTTCTAAGTCTGTGCTTCCTGGCATGGTCTTCCTTTCAGTTGCATGTGCTGGCTCCACAGGGGCAGCCTCCTTCCTGCCTTCCTTCTAGCTTTTTAAAGATCCGTGGGTAAATTCACATTATCTAAAGTATCTGTAGAATGGTGAAAAAAGTTATGGACTATGTTGCTCGGCCCCCTCCTCTACTTCTCAATTCTCTTTTAGTTTTAGCTGCATTGATTTTTGTTTGTGGAAAAGCTTTTTTAATTTTATGTAAGCCAGATTGTCCATTTTGCTTCTTTTGAACCTGTCATTTGCTTGGTCATGATTTCTTTTCCATCTTCTTCTGTGCTTCTCTGTTTATGATGTTAGCCAATACATCCAACAAATATACCCATTTTAAGCTTCCTTCTATCTTTTCTGTTTAACCTTTTTCCAACCTTAGATTCTGTTACACTACTTGCCAATTTTCCCAGGAGCTTTTATTGAATTGTGAATTTTTCCATAGCTGGGATTATTAGCTTTGTCAAACAAAGGGATGATGTGCTCTTTTGCTCCTGTATGTTGCGTACCTAATCCGTTTCTGTGGTCAGTCTTCTGTTTCTTACTCAATAATATATTTTTAATGATACTGGCTTGCTCGTGTAGTTTTATGATCTGGTACTGCTATGCCCTTTCCTTCCCAATTTTTCAATTAATTTTCTTGATAGTCTTAATTTTTGTTCATCCAGACGAACTTTGTTATCCTTTTTTGATGTTCTTAAGAGATTCTCTGGTATTTTGCTTTGTGTTGTATTGTGTTAGTAAATTAATATAGGCAGCGTTATCATTTTTGGCCTGGTGATGAGCAATTCAGATTTCTCCACTTATTTAGAGCTGCTTTTATTTGGGTAAAAAGTGACCTGAGTTCATGGAGTTGCTATCTGTGTTTTGGCAGGTGGACTTCTACTTATTTCATACTACATATAATTTCAATGGAATTTATCTTTTTATACCTTTCTGGTGGATTTTGTTGATAATTTATATGATACTGATAACTTGCTTGGGTTCATTTACACTCTCCTGTCTTGCTGATGTTGGTAAACATTTCATTTAAGTTTTAATTGATTCTGTAGTGTTCTCTAAGGAAACAATCATATCATCTGTAAAAAAACATTTTTTAAAATTTATTGTTTGCCTCTTTGCTGTTTATACTTTCCATTTCTTTTCTTTTGAGTTACTTCTATAGCAAGCATTTCTGGTCCAGTATGGAATTATAGTGATGACCATAGTCATCTTTTGGAGACATTAGAGAAAACTTTTGATTCTTTTTTGGTCAAAATTATTTAATAGCAAGGTCAAATTAATATTAAATAAGGTCAGCTCAGACCTCAGTAGTGTATGATAAACTGAAGGTCACAGAGCTTATTTTATAACAGAAAAGAACTCTTCATGATGGAGATTCATCAATTTTATGAGGTCTACAAGACTGACAACAGTCAGCTGCCAAGTATGTCAGGGAGTGTAATGAGGAGATTTTATGGGAGGATAACTGTTCAATCTAATACTAATTGCTTAGAATTTATTTTATCATTCTGTGAATTCTTTGAAAAAGTCTCCTTCAGTGTTTTTTATGATTTCATGGATCTGTTTAGTTCACTGAAAAGGACTAACTTACAAAAGATGGTTATTTTTATTTTACTTTTAAGATATATTTAGGTTCATTCCAACTTATCTACTATTACGTCTTATTAAAAGATCTATCTAGTAAATCTAATTGGAAATTAAGACTCAAAGAATACTTGGTAGCTTAGGTCTTCAAAGGAAAGGAAAACCTAAAACGTGATACTAAAGTAAATTCATTATCAATATTACATTTAGAGATTATCCTTTTCATATCCTCTCTTACTTTTGTTTTTATTGCAAACTCTTCTGTATTGTCTCTATTACAAATAACACTAGTTCTTTATTTTAGACAGATACTATTATTATTTTAGAAAGCCTCATTTATTCCTATGGTTCTTTTGTTTGCATAGTGTAAATAAGTTTCCATTTAGTGCTTTTAAAATTTTGCATCAATATTCATTACAGAATTTCATCTCTGCTGTGTTACTGTATGGATTCATTTTAGGTATCCAGGCAATATTTATATGGTATAACGCACGCAGGACCCGCCTTTGTCTATTTATTAAACCATTTAGACTAGGGGTTGGAAAGAATTGTATTTTATATGGTCTCGGGTAGTTGCTTTTAAATCCATTTTGTTCTCAGGGTTCACTTAGAAAGAACACTGGGGAAGATTTAATAGCATCACCAACTCCCATATTAGATTTTTTAAAAAATCCAAAGTCTTCTGGGATCCCAGCACTGACCAAGTTGGGGCTACAGATATAAAGCTAGGTACCTAAGTTGTGCAACTGCTGAATAAAAAAGCACCTTAGCAGATTCTGGAGATTTTGCTATTGTTCATTAAGGAAACTGACAATGAGTCATTTTGAGATTGCAGGTAAGAGCCCTGAGACTATAAGCAGTTCCCGTTGTGAAACATCTCAGTAATTTCTGAGATACCAGCCTGTAGAATTCCTATTAAGCTAAAATAAGGATGAAATCTTATAAAAGTTTAAAAACTTTTTAAAAGCAGTTGACAAATTAAGATCATCATAGCCAATGTTCCTTTATTTCCTTCTCATCTCAGGTCAGAATAAGAAAAGAGAATGCTGGAGAATTGTAGGAAAACTTGAATTCTGCCTCATCTGGCAAAAAGGGAGGCATAACAGCAACAGGGCCCCAGAAACCCTGCCCCAGCATCTCCCCAACCCAGTAGCTGCAGATGGAAAATGCAGATGGCCCCAAGGCCATGCATGGTCTGAGCCCCAACATTTTTCTCAATCCACTAATCTGTCTAGGTTTCCCTGCTTAAAAATTGAGGATTTACAGCTGCTCAACGTTTCTGTTATTTATGAACATTGGGAAGATGGTCAATTCAGATATTTGTCCTTCTTGCCATAGTGTTAAATGCAAATTGGTGATCAAGGCTTATCTTGAGAGCTTTTTTTTAATTTGGCTGTAGGTAACAGAAAGTATGCTCCCACCACTGTGTCTCCCAGCCCCTTGCCAGGATGGGGGGGAGGTGTCACAGAGCAGAGCCCTTAGCAGGCCTAAGGCTAGAGGGGGTGCATGGAGGGCAAGAAGCCCAGCCCTTCTCTGGCCCTTTGTCTATTCCCCACCGTAACCTAAGGTTCCTTGACACCATTGTGAGGGTTAGGGGTTAGGGTTACCCTGAAAACTTGGTGGTTATGCTCTGAGGAAAGTCCTAAATAAGGAGTAATCTATGTGAATCCACAGATCTTTTTATGATATGGAAGAGTTGAAATGACTGTCTTACGCCAGGATTATTTAAGTACGAGAAGAAAACCAAGTGAAAATGTTAAGTGAAATTTTTACATAGAGCATGCTGGCAAACCCTTGTTATTGTCATATGCTGAATTTACTGGATGTAATGGAGTCACCTTCCAGAGATTCCTACTGCTTCAAAGAGATGTGGGGAAGAGAAAACCATGGTTAGCAAACTGGTGCTAAGGGAAGTGATGAACCAAAAGAACACTGTACACAGTAACAGCACAATTATGTGATGATACCTGATGGACTTGCCTTTTCAACAGTGAAGTGATTCAGGCAATTCCAATAAGCTTGGGATTGCAGGTGCCATCTACATCCAGAGAGAGGACTACAAAGACTGAATGTGGATCAGAGCACAATATTTTTCACCTTTGTTGTTGTTGTTGTTGTTTGCTGCTTGTTTTTTATTTTTTATTTTCAACTTTTTTCCTTTTCATCTAATTTCCTCTGTATCTGCAACATGATGAGTATGTTTAGGTGGAATATATCTGCTGGAACACATGTTCCACCTATTTCAGATTGCCGGCTGTCTTAGGGAGGAAGGAAAACAACTGGAAACGCAAGGTGTTCTGAAGGTGAAAGGAAAACTGATCTTTGCGTGTCCTTGGAAAAATAAAATATGATAAAAATGTTTTCTTGTAATGATCGAACTGAAAACCATCTTTTAGATATCAAATATGTATGTTGTGGGTTTTCTGTGATTAGCCTTGCAATGTTCCCCTTGGTGTAAGCTTACGTAAGAATAACTGTGACCGGGTATGTGATCTTGAGAGCTGAAGCCCCGTGAATGAAACTTGCTATTGGAGACAAAATTTAGGACTAACTGATACTGCTTGAGCTTTGAATTCAGGTATGATTGTCTGATGGGTCACTGCCGTCACTATCATTGGAAAGAGCTGTCACAGCCTACTGAGAGGGGTGTGATCCTGACACTTAGAGGTGGAGGCCTGTATCTGCAAAAGCTGAGAGGACAACCTTATTTCATTATTGTGAGACCTTCCCATCCTGGTTCCTAACTGTGTTCTTGAGTCGGAAGGTCTCCAATTCTAATTTTCCTGAGTCTATGTATGAGAGTAGAATGGTGACTGCATGATTGCTTGTAGACAGTGACTTTACTCCAAGTCCAACAGACCTGAAGAATGCTTGGCCCCACAATTCCATGTGCCTTTAGACTTAAGCCATGACCAGTTTGATACTGTTATAATCATGTTCTTGTTTCTTTTCCTATAGCAATTTCTATAATGGGAGCAAGGATCAGTAGAAAATATGAGCGCAATGAAAGTATGTTGGATATTAATTTTCAGTACTAAAATATGAAATATAATAAAACTGGGTAACTAGAACACCCAGGACAATGTATGTATGTGTGTGTGTGTGTGTGTGTGTGTCTGTAATTTCTATGAAAACAAAGTTCTTAAATGTTTCAAAATGATGTAAGAGTAATTGGGTCTTATATTGTAAGACCTGGCTGTTATTCTCTTGATTATTGAAACTGCATCAGATGCGGGAAAACTGGGACATTGTTGGTGGAGTTGTGAACGAACCCAACCATTTTGAGAGTAGTTTGGAACTATGCTCAAAAAGTTATCAAACTGGTGCATACCTCTTTGATCCATCAGTGTTACTACGGGCTTATATCCCAAAGAGATTATAAAGAAGGGAAAGGACCTGTATGTGCACGTTGTTTGTGGCAGCCCTTTGTAGTGGCTAAAACTGAAACTGAATGGATGTCCATATCAGTTGGAGAATGGTTGAATAAATTGTGGTATATGAATATTATGGAATATTACTGTTCAAGAAATGACCAACAGGATAATTTCAGAAAGGCCTGGAAAAGACTTACAGAACTGATGCTGAGTGAAATGAGCAGGACCAGGAGATCATTATATACTTCAACAACAATACTATATGATGACCAGTTCTGATGGACCAGCCATCTCAGCAATGAGATCAACTAAATTAATATTTCCAATGGATAGAATTAACTGAACCAGCCATGCCCAGAGAAAGAACTGGGAGATGACTAAAAACCACATTGGAATTCCAATCCCTATATTTATGCACACCTGCATTTTTGATTTCTTCACAAGCTAATTCGTACAATATTTCAGAGTCTGATTTTTGTACAGCAAAATAATGTTTTTGGTCATGTATACTATTGTATCTAATTATATTTTAACATATTTAACATCTACTGGTCATCCCAGCCATCTAGGAGGGGTGGGGGGTAAGAGGAAAATTGGGAAACGAGTTTGGCAATTGTTAATGCTGTAAAGTTACCCATGTATATATCCTGTAAATAAAAGGCTAAAAAAAAAAAAAAAAAGAAACTGCATCAGAAAAGTTTTTGGTGTGGCTTGAGGAAGAGTAGAGAATTTTAGGGCAGTTTTAGAGGATATTTCCCACAGGTGACCACTCACCCTCCAGAGACCACTTGACTCCTGGGTTTCAAGGGATTCTTTCTCCTTATCACTGTTGCCCCGATTTGGGGAGCCCTTACTATGTCTAATGCTGTGGTGAAAAAGTGAGCACGTTCCAATTACAGATGGAAATGGTTTTTTTCACTGGCGATGATAAAAACTTTCTGTTCCCAACATCTCCCTTTTCAATTCACCCATGCTGTATATATACTTTGTATTGATCTTCTCCTGGATGTTTGTACTTGTGGCCCTCAACGCCCACCTGCCTGCCCTCACTAATCAATCTACCCCACCCAATATCTATCTCCCATACATATCCATTTTAATATTTTTGCTTGGTTTTAGGAAAAGAAAGAACCATCTTTGTCCTGTACCTTAAGTTATTTGGAACTTAATGATGTCATTAGTCTTAATCATCCAGAAAGCCACCCAGAACAAATTCCGGCCCTCAAATATTTCCAATTGTCCTTCACACCTTGTCAACTGCGTCATTTTAGATCACCCTCTTTGCTTCTGGAAGGGGTCCCTGTGCCTGGCCAATAATTCCGGTGCGTTTTCATCCACACCTCCAACAAACTGGTCTGTGGTCTGACTGATCCTCGGCAGTCAGTTGGATAATTGACCTTCACCAGCAGCTAGATTCAAAGGATTTGAAGACATCTACTGCCCTCTCTAGTCACACTTTCCTAATTATTATTTTGTTTTTGATTTAGTCCTTGCAGTTTAAAAAGATTTGTGTCTTCCAGACAAGTCTTAATCAGATTTTAGAGGGCCCTATAGGACAGATATCTGTCAGCACCTCAGCCTCTAGAAGTGTCATCCCAACTATGGATGCTGCTCCTCCCACCTGTGGATGCTGCTGGGCTGCAAGTGCCATCCAGCCCCACTCACCTGAAGACTTGCTGAGAAGCAGTTCCCTGCCCCTTGAATGGAAACATATATCTGGCCCCAAATGAACTTGTCACAGGTCTGAGGAACCATGGAGTCTCATTTCTGTTCACTTCTCCAGCACATCCTTTCCAGTAGGGTGCCCTCTGGAACAAAAGTGGCTTTACCTTTTTCCCAGGGACCTTCTCTCACGCAGACCTGACCTCGGATTGTAAAAGTGCAAAATCTACTGAGATCCAACTTGCTGCCAAATACCCTATTTTTTGCTTCCTTTTCCTTCTGAATAAACCTCGAATACTGCTGGGTTTCCTTAAAGAGGAGGTTCACAGGCAAGCTTCACCCATTACTGGCAAATGTCCAACCAGTGTCTTTACTTGACTTGGAGATGGTTTGAGTCTGACTCTTCAGGGAAGTCAAAGCTGCCCAGCACCCCAATCTTCAGTACCCAGCATTGTGTGTTTTTCTCACAAAAAGGTCCTCAACTCTCCTTATTAAATGTAATTTACTAGGGAACTCTGCTTGTTTTATGGCATCATAATAAAACATTTCGTCCCTTGAATCTGCGACAGCCTGAGCCTGTGAATTTTCTTCTACATGACGACCTGCCTTTATGCTCCTTTCACCCCATCAGTCCCTTACAAATAGGGATGATGTGGGCATGATGTGAAATAAGTGGTGCAAAGGCCTCCCCAGAGGGCTCAGGGCTGGAACACACAGGTGGAGCCAGTAAGAAGAGCATTGCCATGGAGGGGCATAGGCACAACAGTGCTGAGGCTCGGCTGTTAGACAATGATGGCTGAGGGCGTTAGAGAATGAATCCTGGGGAGGTAGGGAAAGTCATGGGAGGAGAGCTCCAGGTGTGGGGACTGGAGCCTCCTGTGACACTGGGAGGGAGCAAAGGTCATTCCCAAAACCCCAGCCTGAGTTGGAAACTTCTGAGAGAAGACTTGGCAGTTGCCTTCCTGCAGACCCAGTAACAGAGGTCTGGTCTTGATTTGGCAGGCAGGTTCCTGCACCCCACTTATTAGAGGGAGCATTTGTCATGTCTTACAAAAATCTGTGGCCCAGAAGCTGGCCTGAGGGTCCACGGAGGCATGTAGGAGAGCAACCCACAGGAGGGACTTAGAAGGAAGGCAGATTACACTGTCTGTGACGGTGAATGATCCCAGGTGGGGGCCCAAGCAACAGCTTGTGCCCAGGACACAGAGTGGAGCCTGATTTGTAGAGACCTCAGTAAAGGACCTTTGCAGGTAAGGCTCAGCTGAGCTGGGGGCCCTAAAACCTGTACCTGCTTATATTGGTGAGTTGGCAGTCCCTCTCCCATAGCTAGATGCAGTGCTTAGACTGGTGGTGTCCTGAGAATGGTGACAGGTTGTGGTCGAATCTGAGCTGCCGCCTTGACATGAGATGCTCTGGGAGGCAAATCTGGACCGGGTGACTCTCAGCCCAGAGAGGAGCAGGGTTTGGAGGGACTCGCCAGAACCAGTAAAAGTAGATCGCCCCATTGGGGCCAAAACCAGGCTTCACGGGGCACCTGAGCCATACAGTCAAGTGGGTGGGACCTGAGTGACAAGTCCAACAGTCATGTAAAGTGTCTCCCAGTGCTCAGGCTGTAGGTGGCCCAGTGTGTTGTTGGGGGGGAGGAGGGAGAATCATTGAGGCCCTCCTGATGAACATAGGATGGGAGAAGAATAAACATTTGGAAAAATGATAGAAACTATTATAATGCAGCAGGAAAGAAAAGCTTCTCAGAGGGTAAATAGCTGTAAGTTCTTAGACCACTTTAGAATTAGCTGTCCCAGGTTTCAGAGGTCAGGCTACTGGGGGAAAAGGAGGGCTACTGAGCCTGCTTGGGGTTGTCCGCATGAGCCTGTTTATGGAAAAAACCAGGACAGGGAGGCAGGGAGTTAGGAGGGGCTGTCCTTAGCCTTAAAAGGGAAGAGCCCTGAAGTAGCAGATCACTGAACCCTGAGAGGTCTTGACCCTGACAACCTCAAGAACAGATAAGTTAAGGACGATTGGGAAAGAGGTGATCTCAGGTCTTTTTCAGGCAGAAGGAGACAAAATCATCCTGGTGCCTGAAGGGACACCCAACACCCAGGCAAGCACCAATGTCTGCCCCTGAGGAAGCCGTGGGATGGGAGGAAACTCAAAGACATTAGCTGTCTCTGGGCACCTGGGCTCTGGAAATGAAGAAGGAGAATTGGAGGCAGAAGCTTGTGACCTGTAATGTTCTTCTTTAAAATATAATCGATCTCGGAGCAGATTTCTGGGGGCTTGGGAGCAGTCATTTCAGTTCAGAGTAATAATAATTACCCCGCAAAGCAGCCAGCAATTAAAGTCCAGTCCTTATTGTCTCTTCCAAAATAGCCTTGTTACTTTCTTTAGAGGCCATTCTCCTTGGTTCCAAGAGCTCCTGTTGCTAGTCTTTTGCCTCTCCCATCTCAGCCTCCAGCCCTCAGCCTCTCTTGGAATTTTTCACTGCCCAACTGACCTGGCTGGATATGTCCTTTTATATGCCTCTTTTTAGAGGTCAGGAACTCAAGGCTGACTCCTCTCTGACAGTGGGATTGTGGGAGCTGTGACTTGTGAAGACTGTATTTTAAAATCAGCAGGAGTCCGAGTCTGTGGTTAGGGGAAAAATCGTCAGTCTTTATTCTCAGTGAAGAAGGCATGATCGAGGTAAGAGAATCGGCGATAGCAATGTGCAGCTGAGTCAAGAAGCTATTGGATCACCAGCCACATGACAGGCAGCCAGGGAGAGAATGAACCCAGGCCCACCCTCCCAGCCTTCTTCCTGTTCCTCTCTCTCTCTGCCTCCACCCACCAAAATCGTCATTTCCTGTACAACATATCAGACATGCACAGAGAGTGGGAAGTAGGGACCATTCTTGGCGCAATCATGATTAATAGAGTAGCAGTCCAATTACTATTTAGCCTCATGTACTTGGGACCTCAGTGCATCAACTCAAGCTCAGCCCATTACACTTCCCAGTTCTTTTTATTTTAGAACACAGGTGGTCATGCCATCCCTACCTCAGGGGATAGTCAGAGTCTCCCCAAGGAGGTGATCACAGCCCACCTAACTTCCTCAGGGAAAGGAGGTAGCACCGAAAAGGAGGTGATCACAGCCTCCTGACTTTCAGGAAAGGCGGTAAAGGCACTAAAAGGAGATGAGATCACACCTCCTGACATCTCAGGAAGGGAGATGAAAAGCACCAAAGGGAAGCGGGGTTGCTAGCGGGGTTTCTGGGCTGAAGAATCCATATGCACAAACCCATCAGCATGGGAGGTATTACATACAGCAATGCAGAGGCTATTAGGGATGACTCTCCCACTGTCAGTGTGTAGGCTCGATGGTGTAACAAACATGAATTGCACACAAGTAGCAGAACAGCAAACAATATAAATCAACATGGTGTTGGAAGATCACCAGAAGTCCTAGAAGGAGGTATGCAAACAACAGTCACACTTACACCTTCTTCAGCAGCCAAGAGATAGTCCAAACCAACCTATTGTCCATTGCTTCATATGTCAGGGAATCCAATGATCTCCCTGAGTTTTTGGAAGTCCTGCAAAAGTCTTTTTATAAAAAGTTAGGGAAACCCAATGATTCCAGCAGATTTTAAAGTTCTGTAACGGTCTTATTATTTCTCAGAGAATCCAATGATTCCTGAGAGTTTTCAAGTCCTATGTCTCAGAGAATCCAAAGATTACTGAGGGTTTGAAGTCCAACAATCTTAAAGTCCGTGAGTCAAAATGCTGATCGCCACACTCATTCAATGGTGAGTACAATCAGCAACAGAACGCACTGATATTAAGATCAACATCCCAGTTTGTTTTTCAAATATAAAATATATGAGTGGGCAAGAGACCAAAATAATATCTAGTCTAACTCTCAAAAACATGCTTCGAGATTGATGGGGCCAAATTTTGATCTCTTTGACAAACAATTTTGGTACATGGTGTAAGGGGCTTAACTACACACTTAGTTGCTGATACTGCTTCCAGTTTTCCTGTAATTTTTTGTCATTAGTATGTCGTTTTCAAAAGCAGGGACCTGCGGCTTTCAATCGGTAGAGTATTGCGACTACTAATACTGTGTCTTCTATACCTGAACTATTCCACTAAAACACTACTCTAATTTTTTTTCTTTTTAATATATGTATTTTTGTGTTTTTTTAAACAAAATGTTAATTTTCTTGTTAATATCTCTCTCATTTCTCCCAAAATATTTTCTTCTACTTTCATATTTTAGTACCTCAGAGTCCGGTGGTCTGTTTGAGCTGGAAGACCACCCATGCATACATCAATTTGAGTATTTGCCATGTAGACATTCTGGCATCATTATGTTCATCTGATTTTGTGTTTTGACCTTCCCTGACACCACAGTAGCTTCCTACAGTCAGGAGATTATTTTGGTGCAGTTTTCCAAGCAATGTTGTCACTTTGAAAGTTGAGCTCTGCTCTTGGGGCATAGTGGGCACTGTCCCAAGTTTCTTAAATCGAGAGTAAGGGGCTTGGGCCTGGGCTTGCTCCTTCTAAGCCTTGAGGGCTGGTAACTGCCCTGCTATATCTGGGCCTCTAGGCTTCCCAGATGTGCCCATTAACTAGCTGATTCATGAATCCCCGCTTGTAACATGAGACATTTCAGCGGGACCTTCCTCAGCTACCCTGTCTCATAACAACCCAACATATAAGATGAAACAAACCACAGATGTTCAACATGTGTTGATTGATTGAATTTTATACCTGTGAATGGAGGCAAAATCTGGTTGAAATGAATATTAAAACTAATCAAGGAGTGTGTGTGTGTGTGTGTGTGTGTTTGTGAGGGAGGGAGGGAGAGAGAGAGAGTGAGAGAGAGAGAGATTTCACTTGTTAGAGTCAGGAAAGGTGGGAGTCCAAGCCTCATACTATAGGGGCCCTTAAAAGATATCCTACTGCTTCAAAAGCCAACCTCTTGCTCTGTTCTCCAATGCTTAGCATCAGAAACAACTGAGTTCAAGTCCTGCCTCCCATACTTACAATTTGTGTGACCCTTATCAAGTTAACAACTCTCCCCTATGTCAGTGCCAGATTGGGCTAATTCAACTCAATGCTGAGAGGGTTTCCCTGGGTCTCTCTTGTCTATAGTTGAGAGGAAACACTCTTGGAAGGACACAGACCAGCCAAGGAATGGCACACATTATAGTATACCACAATGGGAAGGTATTGGATTCCACAGAAAGAAGCAGACCTCACCAGCATGGAATATATATTTCAGTTTCTCAGGATTACTGGGGTAAATTGTGTTGTATAAGAAAATTTATACATGAGACCACCCCTGTGACTGTTACAGGAGAGATCATTGGTAGATCACCAACATGCATTAAATAGGTGTTGGTTACCTAGGGAGCAGACAAAGGTTAAAAGTCGAGGACTAAGATCAAGAGCAAGTTTTACTTTGGGTTACTTGGAACTTTTCTTCCTATTTCCATTAAAGGTCATTTGCATTCTCTGTGGAATTATAGGTCCTGCTCGTATTCCCTTGCATCCACCCCACAAAGACATTTGGGAAGGTCCTATCTCAGACACAACAGCTAGAGTTTTTCCGCAGGGCAGATGGTGAATTTAGAATGGACGGAGAACCTGCAGAAGTTCAGTGCAGTGGCAATGAGCTCTTTCTTTATCCTTCCCTGGCTGCATGGCATCCTCCTCCACAATGGCTTCACAGCAGTTTTCTGGGGATTCCATCTAGGTGGTTCAAGGGTAAGAGCACCGGGCCTGGAGTCAGGAAGACCTCTGTTCAAAGCCAGCCTCAGGCACTTAGTAAGCATGTGACCTTGGGCAAGGACAAGTCAGAGTTTCCAAGGCAAGCGTTCCTTGCTCTTTCTGCCTCTTCAGCAAGCCTGACTACCCATCTGAATGCGTCCCTGATCTTAGAGTTGTCTGAGGCACTAAGAGGTCAGATGACGTGACCGTGGTCATGCTGCTGGCATGGGTCTAAAGCAAGATTTGAGCCTTCCTGACTTTGAAACTGGCCCTCCATCCTTAGTTCTTAAGACATAGTTCAAGCATCAACTATATCATGAAGCCTTTCTTGATTCCAACTGCTATAAGCCTTGTTCCCGGACTGCCGTGCATTTTGCATTTGCATTTATTCTTCATGTACATTTATACATTTTCTTTCTTATTAGAACCTAAGCTTGTCTTGTTAGGGACTGTGTCTTTAATAGTGTTTACATCTCCAGAACCTAGTAGTATGATGTGCATGTGCTTGTTGTTTGTTACTTAGCCCATCTGTCTTTGTATGTGCCCAGCACATTGGAGGAGTAAATCCACAGCTATTGACTGAATGAATACATTAATGAGTTGAAGGTTTAAGCTAAAGTAATTATAGTGATTACAAGTATAATTTTCCTCAGGTATCACTTTATTCTTTCATTTATCCTAGCTAAACCATTGTTCTCTTATAGTTTAATTTACTCTGTGGTATGAGGTATTGATCTTCTATCAAAATTCTGCCAAACTGCTTTGGATTTATGCCATCTATTTGTTTTTTACCAACTATAGATAGTTCTCTCTTTCTGTAAGTGGACTGTTGGGCAAACCTTTAGTCGAGCAATTTAAAGTAAAAGTGACCCACTCCCCGATTTGCCCCCAAGGAATAAAAGGAGACAGGAAGGGCATCAAGAATCTGGGAAGGGAGGGGGCCAGGAGATGATTCGGGCACACATGGACGCTGGGTACTGAGAAGCAAGAGAAGGATCGGGACCAGGCAGGTGTAGCCAGCCCCACCGCCCCACAAAGGAGAGGACAGGTAACATGTGGACTGAGGAAAGACACATGCCACCTGAGCGTGGATGGACAGGAGACACACAAGCAGATGCCAGGCAGGAGGATAAGTGGGCAGAGCCACTAAAAAGCGCCCCTCTTAGTGCTGGAGGTCTCAAGCCAAGCCCAGATGCTGAAGCTGCAGAGGTGGAAGGGATCACTCTGCATGAACAATCCTTTTGGTTCCTCCTCCCCACTTTTTCATTAATACCTTTTAGATTCTTCACCTCATTTAAAGATATGCAAGGCTGTTTTCTGTTTCTTACATCACAGTATCCCATGTATCCCTCCCTCTCCTTCTGCTTCCTGAGAGTCATGCCATGTGACGAATGGTGTTTTGTGTTTTAGGAATGAAAAAATCAACACAACTATATAATCCAGAGTGGAAAAGATATTTGTGGTAGGAGATAATCTTTCTGGGAACTTTCCTATTCCTGGAGGATCACTGTCTCTCAAAGCACTTCTAATCTCTGCACGTGGAGGGAAATATACCTGTCATACATGATAATCTCTGAATATTCAGAGGAAAAGACTTGTGATAGGAGATAATCTTTCTGCAAATATTCCCATTCCTGGAGGATCACTCTCTCTTGAAGCACTTCTAATCTCTAAACATGGAGGGAAAAATACCTGTGATACCTGATAATCTCTGAATATTCAGAGGAAAAGACTTGTGGTAGGAGATAATCTTTCTGTAAATATTCCCATTCCTGGAGGATCACTCTCTCTTGAAGCACTTCTAATCTCTAAACATGGATGGAAAAATGCCTGTCATACCTGATAATCTCTGAAGATTCAGAGGAAAAGACTTGTGGTAGGAGATAATCTCTCTGAAAGCATTCCTACTTGTGAAGCTTCGTTCTGGCTTGAACAACTTCTGATCTCTGAACACACACAACAAAAAACACTTGTGGAGGGCAACAATCTTTCTGAGAACATTCCAATTACTACCCTCTCGGGGGAAGCACCCCTAATCTCTGAAGATTCTGAGGAAAAGACACGTGTGGATGGAGGAGATAATCTTTCTGAGAACCTTTCACTTACTACGGGCTTACTCTCAGGGGAAGCACATCTAATGTCAGAATATTCTGTGGATGAGATGCTGATGGGGTGAACATACACTCTATGAGAACCTTTACACACCTCCGGGGAAGCAACATCTACTCTCAGAACTCAGAGGAAAAGACAGTTGTGGAGGAAGACACTCTCTCTGGGAACATTTTGGTGTAAGAGAGAGACTGGGAAGGGCTTCTGGGCAAAGAAACCAACCTTTGAGAGAAACAAGAGTGGGCTCTATGGCCCATCCTCACCTTGTTTCCCTTAATAAAGGTCAGTTCCTTTGCCCAGAGAGGCTTTCCAGTTTCTGTCTTACACCAGTTACTTCAGGATTGCTCTCTATGGAAATATCTAGACTGACATCACTCAGCGGACAAGATCTTAGTGGCAGGATACCTGTTCTGGGAACATTCCACTTACTACAGGCTTCCTCTCTGGGGAAGCACAGCAAGAGAAAAATTGGCCATTTAATGAAATAGAGGCCGCTGAAGCATTCCTGATGAAAAGACAAGAGCTGAGAAGAAAATGTGACTCGCAAATTGAAGACTGAAAAGCAGCATTCAAAGGTAAATATCATCATAGCGGCCTCTCAAGTAACTCATTATTGATACACTGTGTACTCTTCTAAAAGGGAAGATGATAACCATATCTCCTAAGAATTTTATCTTTAAATAGGTAGAAGCAGGTAGAAGCATTCAAGCTAGAAAGAGGTTTTGGAAATGAACCATCTAGATGGGGAAGATGTAAAATAGATAGGTGAGAAGTATGGATGCCCTGGGAGATGGTAGAAGGGAGAGAAGTAATGGAGGAAATGATCCCATAAAATAAGCATTCAAGGAAGAGCTTTTGCCTTGGATTGGAAAATGACGAGGTACCAAACTGAAGGGCAGGAGCACTCCATCCTCTAAATTGGTTCAAAGAGGGGAAATATTGATATCTGTATTTATAGGTACTACTTCCATGGGTCAAAAAAATCTATTTTACCCTAAAGGTAAGTAGGCAAATGGAAGAGGAGAAGGAAAAAGTGGTGATAAACGTTGGGCCGTTAATAGAATGCAGTGGTCATGTGCAAAATAGAAACTAGCGGGGGAATGGGGATAAAAAGAGAGAAAGAAAAACAGAATCAACTACAATATGACTGTGTTAATGGGATGAACTCACTCCTAAATGCAAGTGGGCAGTAAAATGAATTAGAAACCAGACTTCCAGACTGTGTTTGTTCTTTTTCTTTTTTGTATTTTGAATAGAAACATATTTGAAAGAAAGAGAGAACCAGAGTTAAAATAGAAGGCTAAAGCAGAAACTTTTATATCTCATATGAAGGATAAAATATAAAGAAAGCAATCATGACATCAGAAAAAAATGCAGAGCAAAATGAGGCCTCAGTGAAAGGGATTAGTGTGCAACCTAATTCTTCTTTAGGGAAAAGAGGATTCAAATTCTTAAAGGAAAAATTAACTGCATTACAGGAAGAAATAGACAATAAAACTATAATGGCAGGGGACCTCAACTTTCCCTGTGTGACCTAGACAAATACAATCATAAAGTAAATAAGAAAAAAGTCGAAGAAAGTAATAAAATTTAGATGACTTAGAAAACTTAGATATCAAGGTCCTCTAGAGAAAACTCAATAGGACCTGAATGTACTACAGACAGATGTTGCTTTATTTCAATTCTTATTATGCAAATAGGATTTTATGCAAGGAATTCCCCAAACCACCTTTGTACTATACTGGGATCTCATTCAACTCCTGCCCTTCAATTCGGTACTCTGTGGCCTCCTATCACCAATGCCCCCCCAAAAAACCTTTTAAAAGCCCTCTCCAGCAGAAAGCAGAACAACAGATCTGTAGAGAGAGCCACCACCACTGATGGATCCGGGTTTGCCTTAAGACCTCCAGTACTGATGCAGGACAACTTGCTTTCAATGCACCCACCCACCCACCTAAGAGTCTGGCCCCTGCATTTGGGTGTTTTGGCCATCATTGGAGCACCACATCTGTGCCCTGCCACAGGTTTCTAAGTCTGTGCTTCCTGGCATGGTCTTCCTTTCAGTTGCATGTGCTGGCTCCACAGGGGCAGCCTCCTTCCTGCCTTCCTTCTAGCTTTTTAAAGATCCGTGGGTAAATTCACATTATCTAAAGTATCTGTAGAAACAGGAAAAAAGTTATGGACTATGTTGCTCGGCCCCCTCCTCGACTTCTCAATTCTCTTTTAGTTTTAGCTGCATTGATTTAGTTTGTGAAAAACCTTTTTAATTTTATGTAAGCCAGATTGTCCATTTTGCTTCTTTTGAACCTGTCATTTGCTTGGTCATGATTTCTTTTCCATCTTCTTCTGTGCTTCTCTGTTTATGATGTTAGCCAATACATCCAAGGAATATACCCATTTTCAGCTTCCCTCTGTCTTTTCTGTTTAACCTTTTTCCAACCTTAGATTCTGTTACACTACTTGCCAATTTTCCCAGGAGCTTTTATTGAATTGTGAATTTTTCCATAGCTGGGATTATTAGCTTTGTCAAACAAAGAGATGATGTGCTCTTTTGCTCCTGTATGTTGCGTACCTAATCCGTTTCTGTGGTCAGTCTTCTGTTTCTTACTCAATAATATATTTTTAATGATACTGGCTTGCTCGTGTAGTTTTATGATCTGGTACTGCTATGCCCTTTCCTTCCCAATTTTCCCATTAATTTTCTTGATAGTCTTAATTTTTGTTCATCCAGACGAACTTTGTTATCCTTTTTTAATGTTCTCAAGAGATTCTCTGGTATTTTGATTTGTATTGCATTGTGTTAGTAAATTAATATAGGCAGCGTTATCATTTTTGGCCTGGCGATGAGCAATTCAGATTTCTCCACTTATTTAGAGCTGCTTTTATTTGGGTAAAAAGTGACCTGAGTTCATGGAGTTGCTATCTGTGTTTTGGCAGGTGGACTTCTACTTATTTCATACTACATATAATTTCAATGGAATTTATCTTTTTATACCTTTCTGGTGGATTTTATTGATAATTTATATGATACTGATAACTTGCTTGGGTTCATTTACACTCTCCTGTCTTGCTGATGTTGGTAAACATTTCATTTAAGTTTTAATTGATTCTGTAGTGTTCTCTAAGGAAACAATCATATCATCTGTAAAAAAAACATTTTTTAAAATTTATTGTTTGCCTCTTTGCTGTTTATACTTTCCATTTCTTTTCTTTGGAGTTACTGCTATAGCAAGCATTTCTGGTCCAGTATGGAATTATAGTGATGACCATAGTCATCTTTTGGAGACATTAGAGAAAACTTTTGATTCTTGTCGAAATTATTTAATAGCAAGGTCAGCAAATTACCATTAAATAAGGTCAGCTAAGACCTCAGTGGTGTATGATAAACTGGAAGGTCACAGAGCTTATTTTATAACAGAAAAAAGGAACTCTTCATGATGGAGATTCATCAATTTTATGAGGTCTACAAGACTGACAACAGTCAGCTGCCAAGTATGTCAGGGAGTGTAATGAGGAGATTTTATGGGAGGATAACTGTTCAATCTAATACTAATTGCTTAGAATTTATTTTATCATTCTGTGAATTCTTTGAAAAAGTCTCCTTCAGTGTTTTTTATGATTTCATGGATCTGTTTAGTTCACTGAAAAGGACTAACTTACAAAAGATGGTTATTTTTATTTTACTTTTAAGATATATTTAGGTTCATTCCAACTTATCTACTATTACGTCTTATTAAAAGATCTATCTAGTAAATCTAATTGGAAATTAAGACTCAAAGAATACTTGGTAGCTTAGGTCTTCAAAGGAAAGGAAAACCTAAAACGTGATACTAAAGTAAATTCATTATCAATATTACATTTAGAGATTATCCTTTTCATATCCTCTCTTACTTTTGTTTTTATTGCAAACTCTTCTGTATTGTCTCTATTACAAATAACACTAGTTCTTTATTTTAGATAGATACTATTATTATTTTAGAAAGCCTCATTTATTCCTATGGTTCTTTTGTTTGCATAGTGTAAATAAGTTTCCATTTAGTGCTTTTAAAATTTTGCATCAATATTCATTACAGAATTTCATCTCTGCTGTGTTACTGTATGGATTCATTTTAGGTATCCAGGCAATATTTATATGGTATAACGCACGCAGGACCCGCCTTTGTCTATTTATTAAACCATTTAGACTAGGGGTTGGAAAGAATTGTATTTTATATGGTCTCGGGTAGTTGCTTTTAAATCCATTTTGTCCTCAGCGTTCACTTAGAAAGAACACTGGGGAAGATTTAATAGCATCACCAACTCCCATATTAGATTTTTTAAAAATCCAAAGTCTTCTGGGATCCCAGCACTGACCAAGTTGGGGCTACAGATATAAAGCTAGGTACCTAAGTTGTGCAACTGCTGAATAAAAAAGCACCTTAGTAGATTCTTGGAGGATTTTGCTATTGTTCATTAAGGAAACTGACAATGAGTCATTTTGAGATTGCAGGTAAGAGCCCTGAGACTATAAGCAGTTCCCGTTGTGAAACATCTCAGTAATTTCTGAGATACCAGCCTGTAGAATTCTATTAAGCTAAAATAAGGATGAAATCTTATAAAAGTTTAAAACTTTTTAAAAGCAGTTGACAAATTAAGATCATCATAGCCAATGTTCCTTTATTTCCTTCTCATCTCAGGTCAGAATAAGAAAAGAGAATGCTGGAGAATTGTAGGAAAACTTGAATTCTGCCTCATCTGGCAAAAAAGGGGAGGCAGCAACAGCAACAGGGCCCTAGAAACCCTGCCCCAGCATCTCCCCAACCCAGTAGCTGCAGATGGAAAATGCAGATGGCCCCAAGGCCATGCATGGTCTGAGCCCCAACATTTTTCTCAATCCACTAATCTGTCTAGGTTTCCCTGCTTAAAAATTGAGGATTTACAGCTGCTCAACGTTTCTGTTATTTATGAACATTGGGAAGATGGTCAATTCAGATATTTGTCCTTCTTGCCATAGTGTTAAATGCAAATTGGTGATCAAGGCTTATCTTGAGAGCTTTTTTTTAATTTGGCTGTAGGTAACAGAAAGTATGCTCCCACCACTGTGTCTCCCAGCCCCTTGCCAGGATGGGGGGGAGGTGTCACAGAGCAGAGCCCTTAGCAGGCCTAAGGCTAGAGGGGGTGCATGGAGGGCAAGAAGCCCAGCCCTTCTCTGGCCCTTTGTCTATTCCCCACCGTAACCTAAGGTTCCTTGACACCATTGTGAGGGTTAGGGGTTAGGGTTACCCTGAAAACTTGGTGGTTATGCTCTGAGGAAAGTCCTAAATAAGGAGTAATCTATGTGAATCCACAGATCTTTTTATGATATGGAAGAGTTGAAATGACTGTCTTACGCCAGGATTATTTAAGTACGAGAAGAAAACCAAGTGAAAATGTTAAGTGAAATTTTTACATAGAGCATGCTGGCAAACCCTTGTTATTGTCATATGCTGAATTTACTGGATGTAATGGAGTCACCTTCCAGAGATTCCTACTGCTTCAAAGAGATGTGGGGAAGAGAAAACCATGGTTAGCAAACTGGTGCTAAGGGAAGTGAGCAGAACCAAAAGAACACTGTACACAGTAACAGCACAATTATGTGATGATCACCTGGGATGGACTTGGCTCTTTTCAACAGTGAAGTGATTCAGGGCAATTCCAATAAGCTTGGGATTGCAGGTGCCATCTACATCCAGAGAGAGGACTACAAAGACTGAATGTGGATCAGAGCACAATATTTTTCACCTTTGTTGTTGTTGTTGTTGTTTGGTTGCTTGTTTTTATTTTTATTTTTCTCAACTTTTTTCCTTTTCATCTAATTTCCTCTGTATCTGCAACATGATGAGTATGTTTAGGGTGGAACACATCTGCTGGAACACATGTTCCACCTATTTCAGATTGCCGGCTGTCTTAGGGAGGAAGGAAAAAAAACAACTGAAACGCAAGGTGTTCTGAAGGTGAAAGTTGAAAACTATCTTTGCGTGTCCTTGGAAAAATAAAATACGATAAAAATGTTTTCTGTAATGATCGAACTGAAAACCATCTTTTAGATATCAAAATATGTATGTTGTGGGTTTTCTGTGATTAGCCTTGCAATGTTCCCCTTGGTGTAAGCTTACGTAAGAATAACTGTGACCGGGTATGTGATCTTGAGAGCTGAAGCCCCGTGAATGAAACTTGCTATTGGAGACAAAATTTAGGACTAACTGATACTGCTTGAGCTTTGAATTCAGGTATGATTGTCTGATGGGTCACTGCCGTCACTATCATTGGAAAGAGCTGTCACAGCCTACTGAGAGGGGTGTGATCCTGACACTTAGAGGTGGAGGCCTGTATCTGCAAAAGCTGAGAGGACAACCTTATTTCATTATTGTGAGACCTTCCCATCCTGGTTCCCAACTGTGTTCTTTGAGTCGGAAGGTCTCCAATTTTAATTTTCCTGAGTCTATGTATGAGATAGAATGGTGACTGCATGATTGCTTGTAGACAGTGACTTTACTCCAAGTCCAACAGACCTG
The DNA here is from genome assembly GCF_902635505.1 of Sarcophilus harrisii. NCBI lineage: Eukaryota > Metazoa > Chordata > Mammalia > Dasyuromorphia > Dasyuridae > Sarcophilus > Sarcophilus harrisii. The sequence continues at coordinate 2,184,061 of NC_045432.1, forward strand.
AAGAATGCTTGGCCCCACAATTCCATGTGCCTTTAGACTTAAGCCATGACCAGTTTGATACTGTTATAATCATGTTCTTGTTTCTTTTCCTATAGCAATTTCTATAATGGGAGCAAGGATCAGTAGAAAATATGAGCGCAATGAAAGTATGTTGGATATTAATTTTCAGTACTAAAATATGAAATATAATAAAACTGGGTAACTAGAACACCCAGGACAATGTATGTGTGTGTGTGTGTGTGTGTGTGTGTCTGTGTAATTTCTATGAAACAAAGTTCTTAAATGTTTCAAAATGATGTAAGAGTAATTGGGTCTTTATATTGTAAGACCTGGCTGTTATTCTCTTGATTATTGAAACTGCATCAGATGCGGGAAAACTGGGACATTGATGCATTGTTGGTGGAGTTGTGAACGAACCCAACCATTTTGGAGAGTAGTTTGGAACTATGCTCAAAAAGTTATCAAACTGTGCATACCCTTTGATCCATCAGTGTTACTACGGGCTTATATCCCAAAGAGATTATAAAGAAGGGAAAGGACCTGTATGTGCACGTTGTTTGTGGCAGCCCTTTGTAGTGGCTAAAACTGAAACTGAATGGATGTCCATATCAGTTGGAGAATGGTTGAATAAATTGTGGTATATGAATATTATGGAATATTACTGTTCAAGAAATGACCAACAGGATAATTTCAGAAAGGCCTGGAAAAGACTTACAGAACTGATGCTGAGTGAAATGAGCAGGACCAGGAGATCATTATATACTTCAACAACAATACTATATGATGACCAGTTCTGATGGACCAGCCATCTCAGCAATGAGATCAACTAAATTAATATTTCCAATGGATAGAATTAACTGAACCAGCCATGCCCAGAGAAAGAACTGGGAGATGACTAAAAACCACATTGGAATTCCAATCCCTATATTTATGCACACCTGCATTTTTGATTTCTTCACAAGCTAATTCGTACAATATTTCAGAGTCTGATTTTTGTACAGCAAAATAATGTTTTTGGTCATGTATACTATTGTATCTAATTATATTTTAACATATTTAACATCTACTGGTCATCCCAGCCATCTAGGAGGGGTGGGGGGTAAGAGGAAAATTGGGAAACGAGTTTGGCAATTGTTAATGCTGTAAAGTTACCCATGTATATATCCTGTAAATAAAAGGCTAAAAAAAAAAAAAAAAAAGAAACTGCATCAGAAAAAGTTTCTTGTGTGGCTTGAGGAAGAGTAGAGAATTTGAAAGCAGTTTTAGAGGATGTTTCCACAGGTGACCACTCACCCTCCAGAGACCACTTGACTCCTGGGTTTCAAGGGATTCTTTCTCCTTATCACTGTTGCCCCGATTTGGGGAGCCCTTACTATGTCTAATGCTGTGGTGAAAAAGTGAGCACGTTCCAATTACAGATGGAAATGGTTTTTTTCACTGGCGATGATAAAAACTTTCTGTTCCCAACATCTCCCTTTTCAATTCACCCATGCTGTATATATACTTTGTATTGATCTTCTCCTGGATGTTTGTACTTGTGGCCCTCAACGCCCACCTGCCTGCCCTCACTAATCAATCTACCCCACCCAATATCTATCTCCCATACATATCCATTTTAATATTTTTGCTTGGTTTTAGGAAAAGAAAGAACCATCTTTGTCCTGTACCTTAAGTTATTTGGAACTTAATGATGTCATTAGTCTTAATCATCCAGAAAGCCACCCAGAACAAATTCCGGCCCTCAAATATTTCCAATTGTCCTTCACACCTTGTCAACTGCGTCATTTTAGATCACCCTCTTTGCTTCTGGAAGGGGTCCCTGTGCCTGGCCAATAATTCCGGTGCGTTTTCATCCACACCCTCCAACAAACTGGTCTGTGGTCTGACTGGATCCTCGGCAGTCAGTTGATAATTGACCACCAGCAGCTAGATTCAAAGGATTGAAGACATCTACTGCCCTCTCTAATGACACTTTCCTAATTATTATTTTGTTTTTGATTTAGTCCTTGCAGTTTAATAAGATTTGTGTCTTCCAGACAAGTCTTAATCAGATTTTAGAGGGCCCTATAGGACAGATATCTGTCAGCACCTCAGCCTCTAGAAGTGTCATCCCACCTATGGATGCTGCTCCTCCCACCTGTGGATGCTGCTGGGCTGCAAGTGCCATCCAGCCCCACTCACCTGAAGACTTGCTGAGAAGCAGTTCCCTGCCCCTTGAATGGAAACATATATCTGGCCCCAAATGAACTTGTCACAGGTCTGAGGAACCATGGAGTCTCATTTCTGTTCACTTCTCCAGCACATCCTTTCCAGTAGGGTGCCCTCTGGAACAAAAGTGGCTTTACCTTTTTCCCAGGGACCTTCTCTCACGCAGACCTGACCTCGGATTGTAAAAGTGCAAAATCTACTGAGATCCAACTTGCTGCCAAATACCCTATTTTTTGCTTCCTTTTCCTTCTGAATAAACCTCGAATACTGCTGGGTTTCCTTAAAGAGGAGGTTCACAGGCAAGCTTCACCCATTACTGGCAAATGTCCAACCAGTGTCTTTACTTGACTTGGAGATGGTTTGAGTCTGACTCTTCAGGGAAGTCAAAGCTGCCCAGCACCCCAATCTTCAGTACCCAGCATTGTGTGTTTTTCTCACAAAAAGGTCCTCAACTCTCCTTATTAAATGTAATTTACTAGGGAACTCTGCTTGTTTTATGGCATCATAATAAAACATTTCGTCCCTTGAATCTGCGACAGCCTGAGCCTGTGAATTTTCTTCTACATGACGACCTGCCTTTATGCTCCTTTCACCCCATCAGTCCCTTACAAATAGGGATGATGTGGGCATGATGTGAAATAAGTGGTGCAAAGGCCTCCCCAGAGGGCTCAGGGCTGGAACACACAGGTGGAGCCAGTAAGAAGAGCATTGCCATGGAGGGGCATAGGCACAACAGTGCTGAGGCTCGGCTGTTAGACAATGATGGCTGAGGGCGTTAGAGAATGAATCCTGGGGAGGTAGGGAAAGTCATGGGAGGAGAGCTCCAGGTGTGGGGACTGGAGCCTCCTGTGACACTGGGAGGGAGCAAAGGTCATTCCCAAAACCCCAGCCTGAGTTGGAAACTTCTGAGAGAAGACTTGGCAGTTGCCTTCCTGCAGACCCAGTAACAGAGGTCTGGTCTTGATTTGGCAGGCAGGTTCCTGCACCCCACTTATTAGAGGGAGCATTTGTCATGTCTTACAAAAATCTGTGGCCCAGAAGCTGGCCTGAGGGTCCACGGAGGCATGTAGGAGAGCAACCCACAGGAGGGACTTAGAAGGAAGGCAGATTACACTGTCTGTGACGGTGAATGATCCCAGGTGGGGGCCCAAGCAACAGCTTGTGCCCAGGACACAGAGTGGAGCCTGATTTGTAGAGACCTCAGTAAAGGACCTTTGCAGGTAAGGCTCAGCTGAGCTGGGGGCCCTAAAACCTGTACCTGCTTATATTGGTGAGTTGGCAGTCCCTCTCCCATAGCTAGATGCAGTGCTTAGACTGGTGGTGTCCTGAGAATGGTGACAGGTTGTGGTCGAATCTGAGCTGCCGCCTTGACATGAGATGCTCTGGGAGGCAAATCTGGACCGGGTGACTCTCAGCCCAGAGAGGAGCAGGGTTTGGAGGGACTCGCCAGAACCAGTAAAAGTAGATCGCCCCATTGGGGCCAAAACCAGGCTTCACGGGGCACCTGAGCCATACAGTCAAGTGGGTGGGACCTGAGTGACAAGTCCAACAGTCATGTAAAGTGTCTCCCAGTGCTCAGGCTGTAGGTGGCCCAGTGTGTTGTTGGGGGGGAGGAGGGAGAATCATTGAGGCCCTCCTGATGAACATAGGATGGGAGAAGAATAAACATTTGGAAAAATGATAGAAACTATTATAATGCAGCAGGAAAGAAAAGCTTCTCAGAGGGTAAATAGCTGTAAGTTCTTAGACCACTTTAGAATTAGCTGTCCCAGGTTTCAGAGGTCAGGCTACTGGGGGAAAAGGAGGGCTACTGAGCCTGCTTGGGGTTGTCCGCATGAGCCTGTTTATGGAAAAAACCAGGACAGGGAGGCAGGGAGTTAGGAGGGGCTGTCCTTAGCCTTAAAAGGGAAGAGCCCTGAAGTAGCAGATCACTGAACCCTGAGAGGTCTTGACCCTGACAACCTCAAGAACAGATAAGTTAAGGACGATTGGGAAAGAGGTGATCTCAGGTCTTTTTCAGGCAGAAGGAGACAAAATCATCCTGGTGCCTGAAGGGACACCCAACACCCAGGCAAGCACCAATGTCTGCCCCTGAGGAAGCCGTGGGATGGGAGGAAACTCAAAGACATTAGCTGTCTCTGGGCACCTGGGCTCTGGAAATGAAGAAGGAGAATTGGAGGCAGAAGCTTGTGACCTGTAATGTTCTTCTTTAAAATATAATCGATCTCGGAGCAGATTTCTGGGGGCTTGGGAGCAGTCATTTCAGTTCAGAGTAATAATAATTACCCCGCAAAGCAGCCAGCAATTAAAGTCCAGTCCTTATTGTCTCTTCCAAAATAGCCTTGTTACTTTCTTTAGAGGCCATTCTCCTTGGTTCCAAGAGCTCCTGTTGCTAGTCTTTTGCCTCTCCCATCTCAGCCTCCAGCCCTCAGCCTCTCTTGGAATTTTTCACTGCCCAACTGACCTGGCTGGATATGTCCTTTTATATGCCTCTTTTTAGAGGTCAGGAACTCAAGGCTGACTCCTCTCTGACAGTGGGATTGTGGGAGCTGTGACTTGTGAAGACTGTATTTTAAAATCAGCAGGAGTCCGAGTCTGTGGTTAGGGGAAAAATCGTCAGTCTTTATTCTCAGTGAAGAAGGCATGATCGAGGTAAGAGAATCGGCGATAGCAATGTGCAGCTGAGTCAAGAAGCTATTGGATCACCAGCCACATGACAGGCAGCCAGGGAGAGAATGAACCCAGGCCCACCCTCCCAGCCTTCTTCCTGTTCCTCTCTCTCTCTGCCTCCACCCACCAAAATCGTCATTTCCTGTACAACATATCAGACATGCACAGAGAGTGGGAAGTAGGGACCATTCTTGGCGCAATCATGATTAATAGAGTAGCAGTCCAATTACTATTTAGCCTCATGTACTTGGGACCTCAGTGCATCAACTCAAGCTCAGCCCATTACACTTCCCAGTTCTTTTTATTTTAGAACACAGGTGGTCATGCCATCCCTACCTCAGGGGATAGTCAGAGTCTCCCCAAGGAGGTGATCACAGCCCACCTAACTTCCTCAGGGAAAGGAGGTAGCACCGAAAAGGAGGTGATCACAGCCTCCTGACTTTCAGGAAAGGCGGTAAAGGCACTAAAAGGAGATGAGATCACACCTCCTGACATCTCAGGAAGGGAGATGAAAAGCACCAAAGGGAAGCGGGGTTGCTAGCGGGGTTTCTGGGCTGAAGAATCCATATGCACAAACCCATCAGCATGGGAGGTATTACATACAGCAATGCAGAGGCTATTAGGGATGACTCTCCCACTGTCAGTGTGTAGGCTCGATGGTGTAACAAACATGAATTGCACACAAGTAGCAGAACAGCAAACAATATAAATCAACATGGTGTTGGAAGATCACCAGAAGTCCTAGAAGGAGGTATGCAAACAACAGTCACACTTACACCTTCTTCAGCAGCCAAGAGATAGTCCAAACCAACCTATTGTCCATTGCTTCATATGTCAGGGAATCCAATGATCTCCCTGAGTTTTTGGAAGTCCTGCAAAAGTCTTTTTATAAAAAGTTAGGGAAACCCAATGATTCCAGCAGATTTTGAAGTCCTGTAACGGTCTTATTATTTCTCAGAGAATCCAATGATTCCTGAGAGTTTTCAAGTCCTATGTCTCAGAGAATCCAAAGATTACTGAGGGTTTTGAAGTCCAACAATCTTTGAAGTCCGTGAGTCAAATGCCATGATCGCCACACTCATTCAATGGTGAGCACAATCAGCAACAGACCACCTGATATTTCTGGTCTTCTTCTTGTTCAAGGGTCTGCCTGTCTCTGTAATGGACAATGCAAATATGGCTCGTTGTCACCCATCTGATTCCTTCTCCACCTGTAGAGATACAAGCAAACCCTCTCCCCAAAGCACTTAACCTATCTGTTCCTTTCCATTCACCACTTTCTGGGTCTCTCCACATCACCTGGCGATTATCTAAAGATAGTGGAGCTGCTCGCACTTGACAATGACCTTCCGGTGGGTTATAAAACCTGTCTCCGGAGCCAGTGCATCTTGTCAAAATCAAAGTTAATAGTATAAAGGGCTAGATTTAGAAGTTCTCTAGGTTACCTGTGGCCCTTTTTTGTTTTGGAGGAGTGTCTTAATATCTCTGTTTCTCCTCTCCACTCTTGCCTGTCCTTAAGGATTGGTATGCCCGTGGTGTAAAATCTTATACTGTGCACAAAAGTGTCAAAATGTTTTAAGTTAAGCAGGACCATTGTCTGTTTTATTGCTTGTGGAAACCCATAATGGCAAATGCCTTGTGTGAGAATTAGTGACCACTGGCTGTCTTTTGCTGTGATTGCAAAAGTGAATCCCAAAAGGTTCACCAAACTGGATGAAAGAAGACGACCAAAAGATTTATAATGGGTCACATCCATTTGCCAGATTTCATTGGGTCTCAAACCTGGTTCTTCCCTTGGAGGCATGTAGGAGCGTGGAAAGGAAGGCAAGCCTACAGGCTTACTATGCTCCTAGCTTCTCCTTTATTCCAAATTGTAAACTAAAGCCTAGCAGTCTGATGATATTGAGAATGAGATGCCTGGGCTTTTGAATAAAGGGGTATTGACTAAAATAGTTAGAAGGCTATCTGCCTTTGAATTACATCAAATATGGGACCTGGAAGTCCACTATGAGAATGGACATGTAATATATAGATTCTTACCTGGATGCTTTCTCACTTGCTCTTGAAGTGTCTTAAAAGCTGATATATATTAGAGGCTGCAATTTTATTTGGGCTGTGGAATTTTGTACCACAACCCAGTGAATAGGCGAATCAGATATTACATTTATGCTCCTGGATAATAAGTAAGAGCTAGAATGATCGCGTACAATTCATTCTGCTGAGTGGATTGAAAAGGAGTTCTGACTACTCTCTTTATAGTTAGATCATGAGAGTACACAGCACAAATATTCTGTTTAGATGCATCCGTGAAGATAGTTGGTCCTTTAAGAGGAACTTTAGAAACTTTTTCTTCAAGAATCCATCGCCAATTATGTAATAGTCTAGTTATCTTTAATGGAGACCCATGTAAAAATTTGGAGCCATGCTAATAAAATTTGCCACTCTGGATGGTCTCACAACACACATTAATTTGTGTATTGGTATAAAAGGTGTATATCTTGTCATGTCTTGTCCCAGATAATTGTACTGCTCCTTAGTGGACTTTAATAAAATTCAGCCACTAGCACTGGGTAGGGAGTGGCTTTGTTCTGGTGCGAGAGGTTCCCACTCTATCCAATGTGTCCTTGATGAAGGACTGCTGTGGGTACCTTCTTGTTGCAAAACTGTTATCTCCAAGGGTTTTTGAGTGAATTTTTCAACCAATTGGATAAAGCCAGTTCAACTTCTCTCAAAGCCTTTTGAGCTTCTTTTTGTAAGCTGGCGTGGTGAATTTAAAGCACTGTCTCCCTTAAAATGTCATATAACGGTTGTAACTGATAGTGTCAAACCTAACACTGGTCGCATCCATTGGATATCTTCTATCAATTTCTGAAAATCATTCAATGTGTTTAGCTTTTCTGTTCTTTAGGACAGTTTTGAACTGTGCAACCTTAGGGTATACTCATATCCAAATATTGAAAAGAGCCATCTAGGGAGGGGGTGGGGGGTAAGAGGTAAAAATTGGAACAAGAGGTTTGGCAATTGTTAATGCTGTAAAATTACCCATGTATATATCATGTAAATAAAAGGCTATTAAATTAAAAAAAAAAAAAAAGGAGCATGTCTTTGAATTTTTTCTGGTGCTATGTATAATTTGTAATTCCTTAGTGTTTCTATGGTCTTTGTAGACATGCTTCTAACATTTGTTCCTCAGGTGCACATCCCAATATGTCATCCATGTAATGTAAAGATAACTTTTGGGAATGCTTTTCTTACTGAGAAAGAGCAGCAACAACATTTGAACATAGTAGGGGCTGTTTTCATTCCTGTGGAAAACTGTCCATTCATATCTTTTATAAGGCTCAGAAGTTAACGCTGGGCACTGAAAAGGCAAATCTTTTCATATCCTCCTTTTCCAGAGGGATAGAATAGAAACAACCCTTAATATCTATGACCCAAAGAGGCCATTCTCTAGGCAACTGAGTAGGAGACGGAAGTCCAGGCTGAAGAGTTCCCATAGTTTCCATCTGTTCATTCACTTTCTTAAATCCATTAACATCCTCCATTTTCCAGATTTTTTCACAACAAACACTGGGGAATTCCAAGGACTTAGAGAAGGTTTTAAGTGTCCTTGGTCAAGCTGCTCCTGTACTATATCTAATGAGGCCTGAATTTTATCGTTGCGTAAGGGCCACTGCTCTATCCACACTGGTGTATCAGTTTTCCATTGGATAGGAACAGGTGAAAGTGTTGGCAGGCCTTCAACAGCAGCCCTGCTTAAAAAACCGAAGTACTCATTTTAGTCCTAATTCTTAAAACGTCTCTTCCGCACAGATTGATGGGATTTTTTCAACTATAAAAGGAGTAAAAACTCCTGTTTTGCCTTCAAAAGTCCATCTCATAGGGGCAGCACTAACTTCAGCTGCTATTGATCCTCCTACGCCAGACATGTAGGTGTCTGCTTTAGTCTTTGGCCAGTGACGGGGCCAATTTAAACCTCTAATGACCGTCCGATCTGCACCAGTGTCTACCAATCCTTCCAATGGAAGGCCATTTATATAGATCGTGAGCATAGGTCAGTCAGTTGTTACAGCTGCTGTCCAATATGTTGCTGGATTTTGTGATCTGAAATCAGAATCTGGGTGACTATCACCAGGCTGCTTATTAGGATTCTGTATGAGTAAACCTGATGCTACTATTTCTCCTGGGTGAAGTCACACATTGTCTGCCTGTATTGGTGACTGGGATGTTATCTACACATTCCCTAGTTTCCCACATCAGTGTGTGGATGGACACTGTTTTATACATACTCAGGAGGTAAAATGGTCAAACCCACTGTGCCTGGAGGCAAGGGATCCATAGGCTGGAGAGGAACAGATTTCACCTCTCCAGGGGGTATCTCAGTGGTCTCAGCTGCATACAACTCTATTCTCCCTAATTGTAATCCCTTTCTCACATCATATGGCTTCCTGGCTGATTGATTGTGTAATCCCTTTCTCCCATCATATGGCTTCCTGGCTGATTGGTCATATTGGGGTATTGGCCGTCTAGGCACTCTCTGGGTGCACCATTGGCTGCCATCATGCCCCAAATATTTTTTGCCTGGGGCCCTGGGGCTGGGCCCCTCATCCCGTTTCCCTGAACCTGTCTACATTCTGAGGCCCAATGGAAGCCTCTGTTGCATTTTGGACATGGGATACTGGGTCTTGTTCTCCCACCCTGCTTTCTCACTCTGCCTCTATACCAACATTGAGCTTTCAGATGCCCTACTTTACCACACTGAAAGCATTGACATGTCTCTCTAGAAGTCCCTTGCTGGAAGGGACCCTGTCTACCCATGTTGGGATCTTGGAAGTCTGGATCATAGTCTGGCTATAAAAGGCATTTGTGCCCACTGTGGCACAGCGTCTTATGAACTCCTCTAAAGGAGCATCCTTGCGCAGTCCTAGTATAATCCTTCTGCACACCTCATTAGCATTTACCTTAGCAAGTTGCCTTATTAAAACATCTGTTGATGAATTTTCCCCATTAGTTCTTGTGATAGCAGTCTGCAAACGTCCCACAAAGTCAGCAAAGGGCTCAGCTGGCACTTATGTTATTTTTGTGAAGGCCTCACCTTTGCCATTTTTATTGTGAATCGAAGTACAAGCTTTGATAGCATTAGCAGCAATTTGCTCATATGCTACTACTGGATAATTAATCTGTGTTGTGACGTCTGCATAGGGACCTATACCTTGTAGTAGGTCATAGGTGATCGCAGCATGAACAGCATTTTGAATATTTTGTTAGGCTTGTATCCTACAGAACTCACTATATTCAGAAAGCCACATGTAATTTTGTCCAGGTTCTAGGCATACCCTTGCTATAGATTTCCAGTCATTAGGAGTTAAGATTTCAAAAGCCAAATTCTGTAATAGCATCTTAACATAAGCTGATGTAGCCCCATAAAGAGTGGAAGCCTTTTTCAGGTCTTTGATGATTTCTATGTTAAAAGGGGCGTATCTTCGACTTTGTTGACCCTAGGCATTAAACTTGGAAATTACAGGAAAGATATGTGGCTGGAGCTCCCTGAGGTTCACGCCCTTTTCTTTGGCCTTCATTAAGCCCTCTTGTAATCTACTCATAATTGGATACTGGGGATGCTGGGGGGGAGGTGCTGGTTCTGTCACTGCCCCCACTGCCCTTCCTCCCTCTATCCTGGAGGATGGAGTTGATGGAGGAGATTCAATCACTTGCTCCTGAGGTGTGGCTGAATCTGCCTCCTGAGGTGGAAAGTCACCACACCCTTGCTCACTTAAGTCTCCATGCCCTGTGGGGATATGGTCATTAATCTCTTCATTGTCTTCCTCCTTAATATCATGGCTACTCTGAGAAGGAGCAGGAGCAAAGGGGTTTTTCTTTCTTCTAGGGATAGGGTTTCTTAGTGCTAACTGAATTATATTGTATAAATAAAATGCCTCGATGGAAATTGAATGAGGACCATATTCTCTGAAATGTACGGACGTCTCTTGTCCAACCAGGGACCAGTTATCTCGAGAGATCTGCTCCTGCTCTACAAACCAAGGGGAGATGGGGTTTAATGTACCCACAAGTCTAGCTACCTGTTCCCAAGTTATAAGTAGCCCTTGTCCTTCTATCAGCTTAAGCATGCTTTCTATAGCACCACTCTTGGGTGGGGTTGAAGGGGTTGGGGGCAGGGATGGAGAGTCTTTAGCTAGCATTTGTCCCATTTTAGCCAAAAAAAGATTACTGGTTTAGTTTTTAAGAACAATACTCACCCAAGTTCCTGGTCACCAGAGACTTCTTCAGTTCTTGGTTCCCACCGTTGGGCGCCAAATGTGAAGATCACATATTTTTAAATCAGCAGGAGTCCGGAGTTCAGATTAGGGGAAAATCGTCAGTCTTTATTCTCAGTGAAGAAGGATCAGAGGTGGAAGAGAATCGGCGATAGTAATGTGTGCAGCTGAGTCAAGAAGCTAGTTGGATCACCAGCCACATGACCAGCAGCTAGGAGTATGGAACCCAGGCCCAATCTCTCCCAGCTTCTCTTCCTGTTCCTCTCTCTGCCTCCACCCACCAAAATTGTCATTTCCTGTACAACACATCAGGACTTGCACAGAGAGTGGTAGGGACCATTCATCCAATCAATGTAGGTATAATCCAATTACTATTTAGCCTCATGTACTTGGGACCTCAGTGCATCAACTCAAGCCTCAGCCCATTACAATGACTTGTGAATCTCTTCCCCTGAACTTGTGAATCTCCTGGAGTGCCCATCAATTCCAATGATTTAGCACTTTGTAAGAATCCTAGCAGGGATCCTTCCAGGCTCCAAGATGCTGCCCTAACCATGAGATGCATCATCAGGGACCCAGGGGAACCTAAGAAACCCATGCATCTAGCCAGGGGCCCTGTGAGCTAACAAGAAAATATTTTGATCAGACACTTACGAATGGGGACTGGACACCTACAGGGGCTGTAATTACTCTCTCCACAGAAGAAAAATGCTTCCATTAACTCTTTTACTTCCTGAAGCTTATCCTCTCATAAACGCCTTTAGAAGATATGGATTCCTTAAGTGACTCAATTGCTCTCAAGAAATACAGGGGGTAAGTGGTAGAGGGTCAGGATCAACCAAAAGACTATCTCCTTAGTCAATTTGCCTAAACTGGAGAGACCAAAGACTATACTCTTCTGTTTGGATAAGAGAGAGCAGCAGCCATGTGAGAGGCTCATCAAGTGGGTGAATAAAAGAAACAGGTAACTAACCAAACTCAGGGCCCATGTGCAGGTATAATATTGAAACCCACTGACAAGGACAAAACTTGGAGGAAAAATGTACAAAGAAATACATTGAGCTGAGTTACGAAGGATATATATTAAAAAAAAAAAATAACTAGTCAATTTAGCCAAGAGCTTTTCTAGATTCAGAGTAAGCAAACATGATGTAAAAGACAAATTAACTTTGATATTACCCCAAAAATGAGACATTGAGGAGATACTAGATGTCTTTGCATCAGCAGTAAACTGGACTCAATCTGGCTCTTCTAACTCCATGTCACTATTGTAACCACTGGACAGCCTCCACCCCAAATGACTCCCTCTTTCCAATCTCTTGTGTGTGTACTCTGTATCTACTCCCTCAATTCCCTCTTCATCCAGTCCTTACCTAAAGCCACCAAATGGATCCAGAGGATCACAGACTTAAATCTCCAGCTCAAAACACCCTCAGTCCCCCTTGTCCAATCCCCTTATGCTACAGAGGAAACTGAAGCCTGGGGAAATAAAGGGGCTTGTCGTACATCTCACTTAGGCTCAGAGATCTGGAAGCAACTTTCAAGGTCAATTAGTCAGGACTTTTCCTTTTACAGAGGAAAAAACTGAAGCCCTGAGTGGTGCTGGGAGGTGTCTGAGGCGACTTACTTCAGGAGTGTCACAGCTAGGAAAGGTAGGATGTGAACCCACATTTCCTGTCTCAGAATTCAGCAGTTTATCTATGAGATTCTGCTGCTATTCCCATCTCACCTATGTGTGCCCTCATCTTTTATGACGAGAAAAATGAGGATAGAGATTTTAAATATTAAGGAAAAGTCATTTCCCAAACTATCCACTTTCCTCATGGACATTCAGCAGCTGCTTATTGGCCTGATTGGAATGTGTTGCTGAGATTCCTGTCTCCATCCTACTCTCTCTCCCTTTAATGTGAGAAGCCCTTATCCGAGTCTTAACCATTTGTCTTCAGCTTAGGTTAGATGAGACCATCAGAGAGAATAAGGTCACTTCATCCCCAAAGACCCTGGAAAGCTCTGCCAGGCTTGCTCTCTGTGAGACACCTACTCTGGTCACACTCACCCAGGCATCAGAGGGACCCCATGGGGACATGGCAGCACAACCACAGGCAGCTGTGGGCTCAGTGGGTAGAGGGATGGACCTGGAGACAGCAGGGCTCATCTTCAGGAGTTCGAATCTGGCCTCAGACGCTTTTTAGCTGTCAGTCCTGGGCAAATCACTTAATGCACATTTCACTTCTTCAGCAGTAAAATTAGTTGGAGAAGGAAATGGCAAAGCACTCTGGTATCTTTGCTAGGAAAAGCCCAAATGGGATCATAAGGAGTTGGACGCAACTGAAAAACGACCCATTCACGCTCAGACCCATCCAGACCCACACTGGTCCTCTGTCATCAGCATAAACTGCAGGATCTGTCATCATAGAAAAATCAACAAAACAGAATAAAACCACAACAAAAAGTGTCCTAAGCAAACTGATCCAGCAGATCCCTAAATCTAAACCTCATCATTTGCTTCCCTGACTGGGAACCCCCAAAACTAGAAACCTAAAACTCTGGACACTCCAAAAGCTTCAATTTGGATTTTGAGCTGTTAGTACTGAGATTCTTCCAGGAAAATACCAAATTGTACATCTCACTCTATCTTTAAAGTTAGTGGGCACCTAGACCAGGTCTGGGATGTGGGCCTTGTTATTCCCCATGGAGGGTGGGAGATGTCTTTGCATTTTTCTGGCATTTTCCTTGGCAAAAGGCCTCTTTTATCTGCTCTAATTTTACAGATAGTATTTTGAAATCTGGAATTCTGGACCACATTCTCCTTCTATTTTTCTGGATTGGCATTCTATGCCTGCCAACTAATTAAAGTTTTTTTTTTTTTCTAAGCTCCAACCCTGGCCAGGTTGCAGATTCAAGAAAGACCTTTGGAATGATGGCTGGGGAATAAAATTCCAAAACAAATTAATTACATTGTTAAGAGAGTGAAGATGGCTTCTTTCTTTTTCTTCTCTTCTCATTCCCTGACTACAGAAGAAAATGAGGAGTTAGAGGGAGAGACTGAACCTATTTGAAAACTCCTTAACTACTTCCAATTTGGTGAACACCTTTATAGGAAAGAGGCCTTTCCTATTGCCTTTTCATTAGCATGCAGAATTCCCTTGTGGGGATTCCTGTGGTGTCTCTCTCTAGACTTGTTCTCTATTCTATAGCTGCTCCCTGAAAAATTCTCCCTTGCTCTGTTGTGCCACAGTTCTCTTTTGCTGCCTCAGTTTCCCTAAACTGATCTCTATCTTGCCTCAGTTTCCCTAAACTGATCTCTATCTTGACTCAGTTTCTCTGGCATTACAGCTCAAGGAGCATTTTGCTGCTCTCCTTCTCTAGAGAAGGATGAGGGGCTATAGAACCTGGATACTGTCTAGAGTCAGGCGAGAAGCTATTGAATAGAGAACACTAAATTTTTTTCCCTAGAAGTCAAGGATTTCAGTCTTTCTGATTTCCCATTTGGTGACTGTTCACGAGGGTTTTTTTTTTTTTTCAGTAAGCCACCTCCCCACCCTTTCTATAGCAAGGTAGGACAGCTCGATATCCTGGGATATGGTCGAGGCTATCTGGAGCTTCTAATGCTCAGCAGAATCTTTCCCATAAGAACAGTTATGCAGAAAACTGCCAATTGACAAAAATTAAGTTTTTTGTCATATATGTCTCTCTAGGGATGCCCAGAGAAGACGAAAGCTATAGAACTGGGGGGCTTGGGACCTGTTCCCCTATTGCTAAAGACTCATTTTTAGGCTGTCTCTTAATGCAGAGACACACTGGTCTTGGAAAAAGTACCTCAACTTCAAAATTTGAACACTGATTTGATTAGCTGAAAGGGATCCAATCTCCCTCCACCCACCAACTCTCTGGAGCCCTTGAAAGGAGCCTCCTTTGCATTTTAAAAGTGCTTTTTTTTCTTTCAAATCCTGGGACTAACACTTCTGCCCTCAGACAAAAAGCAGCTGGCCAACAGGCCCAGCAGAATTGTCTCTTTCAAAACTGAAAAAAACTCCCAGCCTAATGAGAGACTTGGGGAACCCCCCCAAATTTTTCAGGGGTCCAAAGCCAACATACTGAGGTCAAACTAGAGGAGCCCATTCTGAGCCCTCAATGTTTCTCCCACTTAGCTGCTAACAGCTGTTGGTTTTCTTTTAACTCTCTCATCTGAACTAAAAAAAAAAACAAAAACAAAAAAAAACTGAGACTCTTAGCTCTTTTCTTCTCAAGGCAACTTCTGTCTCCTGGAGAGACACTCAGAATGGAGGTGCCTTGTTAAATCCCTCCCAGACTTAGGCCGGGAACCCCAAAAGTTCGTGCTGTAGGTACCATGTGAATTGTCCAAGGAGGCCCCAGTCTTTGTCCTGAGTTTGAGCAGGAGGAACACTGGAGGAACTGCCTTTCCACCACAATAGTGAACACCACAGGGGTTGAATTGGCCCCCCACCAGCATCCTGCTGCCTGGTAGGAATTTGGGTCTGGCCCTGTTTCCCCTTTTATTTTAGGACAGAGCAACGGAGACCGGTAAGCTGGGTAGGCATCGCTGATACTTTGCACTCTTTCTGGCCCCTTCCACACCTCCCCCATAAAGAGTGGGGATAGTAGGGGGAAGGCTCAGGATCTTTGCTTAACCATCTTGGTGATTTTAAGGTGAGACTGAAGAACCAACTCTCTATTTTTTTTTTTAAAGCAGCACAGACAGTTAAGAGATTTCTAAAAGCTTAAACTGCATTCTTATCTTGATCTGCAGCCCTGACATGCAGGGACACGCCCATCCCTAGACCCTGCCTCACAAAAAGATCAGCCCTTATTAAAACTAATAGATATCAAGGCCTCCTGCCTACTCTGACCCTCTGAGTCCACACCCTTAATCCCTGCCACTCTGACCCAAACTCAGGAGAAACCAGCTTTCCTGGAAATTGGAGAAAAAGGGCTAAACTTTTTGTTCCTAGCATTTTCTCTTATACTTTTCTTTGGCATTCGATATTGTTGGATGGGCCATCAGCATTCTTACAGGCAGCCCACAGGAGGGACCTGATGCATTTCCTGCTAAAGTCCCCATTCCCTATTGTTCTGTAAGAAATGACCAACAGGATGATTTCAGAAGGCCTGGAGAGACTTACACGAACTGATGCACTGAGTGAATAGGCAGGACCAGGAGATCATTATATACTTCAACAACAATACTATATGATGACCAGTTCTGATAGACCAGGCCATCTCAGCAGGAGATCAACCAAATCCTTTCAATGGAAAGTAATGAACTGAACCAGCTACGTCCAAGAAGAACTCTGGGAGATGACTATAGCCATTACATTGAATTCCCAATCCTATTTATGCCCCACCTGCATTTTTGATTTCCCTTCACAAGCTAATTGTACAATATTTCAAGTCTGATTCTTTTTGTACACAGCAAAATAACATTTAGTCATGTATACTTGTGTATCTAATTTATATTTTAATATATTTAACATCTACTAGTCATCCTGCCATCTAGGGGAGGGTGGGGGTAAGTAAAAATTGGAACAAAGAGTTTGTGTAATTATTAATGCCGTAAAGTTACCCATACATATAACCTGTAAATAAAAGGCTATTAAATAAAAAATAAAAAAATAAAGTCCCCATTCCCAAATGTCATCCCTTTGAGATGGCACCCCTAGTTTTAATCTACTTCTGAGATCTGTTTCTCTAAACTGAAACTTCAGATTCTCAATTGCCCTTCAGCTAAGGAAAACATGGAACGACTGGCTGGGGATGACTGACCGGGACAAACACCCCTTAAATGTCCTGCTGCCATCCCCAGACCCCACATCTCACACCTCACCTCCTGGCATGAACTCCCAAAATCTCTATGACCCTTGCCAGTTCAAGCAGTTAAGAAGGATGTCACCCTTTATCCCAAATGCATTTAGGTATTTCTCAAGGGAATGAAGAGGAGACAACCCCAGAACTCTATGAAAATCCTTAAAGAAAGAAAATCTCCTTCAACTCTGCCTCAGTGAGGGACCCCCGCTCCCTAAGACAAACAGTTTCATCTTTGTTATCTGGGTAGGGTCAGCTCAGTCACAAACTCATTGAAATTCTGAAACTCCAATTCAAATTCTAGCTGTAGCTGAAACCCAGGGAGGAACCAACTTGGGACTCCACCCCACGGACTCCTTTAGCTAAATCTCTCCACTTATAAAGAGCCAAACTAAAATCCTCTTTTGAAGTTCCAAACCTCTTTTATCCATCTAAGTTTTCAGGTCTGTAGAGATTTGCTTTACAGAGAACCTCTGCGCTATGAAAAGTCCCCAAAACTCCCTACTCATGCCAATCCCAAGGGGTTATAGAGACCAAACCTCCATTTGGTTCCCTGAACCCTGAACATACCACTAGACCTTATCATTTAAGTCCCTGACACAGAAACCCTAATTTCATTTTGGTTTCCTAAATCTAAACCTCATCTTTATCACTTCAATCTCCCTGCATCCTGGCTGCTTCCCCTGCATACACACATATCTATGTCTCCCAAATTTTCAAAAACATCTCTGCCTGGATGCATCCATCCCCTCTGATTATCCTCCTATGCATCTATCCCTTTTGTGGTTAAACGGTTTTGAAAGGCCATTACAATAGTCACCTAGTTGTTTCCTCTCTCCTCTGCTCTGCAGTCTACTCTGCCTATATTCCGTGACTTCTCTCTCTCACTCATGTTGCTCCATCATCTTAAATACCAAATCTAATGTCCTTTTCTTAATCCTCACCTTTCGGATCACTTTACAACTTTTCATAATGTTGTTCATCCATCTTGATACATTTTCTCTCAGGTTTTTGTATTTATTCTCAGGATCAGCCACCCTATTAGAATGGTTCTTAAGAAAAGAGATTGTCTCTGGCTTTGTTTCTCTCTAAATGCCTTTCACTTAATAGGCACTTTACAAATGTTTATTGATGGAATAACAACGACACCATAATTTACTTCACCTTCAAATGGCATGAATTTTAGCCTCTATACCTTGCTTGTCCATCCTATGGACGCACAAGCTAAACCACTTATTGCATAACCACTGTTTTTATTCATTCTCAATTCCCAAATGGTAATATCAAGTGTGGCTCTACTCTCCCCTAGGGAGTGACCCTAACTGAAGAAACCTCCTTCTCTGTTTCTGGTAACAATCAGCCAGTAGACTTCCTTTCTAAACAAAGGCATTAAATGGCACAGTCAGAAGACTAGTGGCAAGCTGACTATCCAAAGACATGGGTTTGCACTTGAGGACCTGAAGCTCAAAACATTTCTATGGAATATTT
Organism: Sarcophilus harrisii; assembly: GCF_902635505.1. Taxonomy (NCBI): domain Eukaryota; kingdom Metazoa; phylum Chordata; class Mammalia; order Dasyuromorphia; family Dasyuridae; genus Sarcophilus; species Sarcophilus harrisii. Next base: position 2,202,525 of record NC_045432.1, read on the forward strand.
TTCCAATCTGAAAGACTTTCTTTATCTGGTATTTCTGGTTTCTTTTATGAACCCTTCTTCTGTGCAGACTGGTTGAAAATTTAAACTAGATGCACTATTACAATAAAAGAAATTGTAATCGTCAGACTCAAAACTTATTCATTAACAGTCAACCATTATAAGGAAATACCTAATATGTGCCAGACATTTAACAATATTCTCTGAGCCTCCACAACAACTTTGTGAGGGAGATATTCTTCTCCCCAGTTCACAAGTAAAGATACACAGGTGAAGTAGCTTCTTCATCATCCCTAGCTACTAAGTAGCTGAGACTATATTTGAACACAGGACTTCCTGACTCAAAACAGTGTTCCAGAGGAATACTGAAGGGACCTGTGACTGCTCTGTCACTATGTCTTCTTATAGATAAGAATTCATGTACCTTTATGAATTGGGATGCTAGGCTTTTAATTGTAAAGTTATTACTAATATTCTTTTACTATTTATAGTTTCCTTTAGCCTAATGTAGTTATATTATTTTCTTTTTTTGAACATCTACATTTCCTTTGTCAAATATTATAACTACACTATCAACTCTTTGGAATCACTTTCTTCATAGTATATTGATTTTTCTCCATCTCCTTAGTTTTATTTAGTGTCCACCTTTGTATTTAAAATGTGTTTCATATAGAGCATGTTTTCCTCCTGTCTTTCCTCTCCATTTGTTACCATGTTTCTCAATTTGTCTCTGATTTATCTGTAAGCTCCTCCACTTGAATGTCTAGATCTCCAGTACAATCTAAGATCCCCACCAGATTGGGGAAATCCTTGAGGCAAAGGACTGTCTTTGTCTTTCTCCAATGAGCATAGTGCCCACATCATATGATGCTTAATAAATATTTGGGTTTTCATTGATAATAGGATTTTAAAAGTATTTCCATATTTGGCTATAAACTCAGTACTTTGTTTCTCCAGTTACTTTAGTATAAAATTTTCCCATGCCTCTATTCTCAGTGGCTCTTTTCTCTTCACCCTCGATCTCTTCCTCATTTCCCCATTTCTCTTTGGCATTTATAAGATTTTGATTCATTTTTTCCTTTCTTTTCTGCTTTCTTTACTTTATTCTCCATTTGTCCCTTCTCAAAGTAAGAGTCCCGTAGATTTCCCCTCCACTGCCGATCTGTATCTTTCTAACTTGGATTTTGGGTAATTAGATCTTTTCTTCTCAGGCTACTGGTGATAATGTTCCTTTGACTTGTAATTTCAGGATTTGGCTGTAATGTTGTGGCGTTTTCATTTGTGCAATGGAAGGGTATCCTTTCCTCTTCCTTTTCAATCGTTCCTCCATCTTATCAATTCCCTGAAGACTCTTGTCTTCCTGAAACCACAAAATTAGCTTAGTTTACTTCCCAATTTGACCCCCACACATCACCCTCTCCCATTTATCCTTTTCTCTCAACAACCAATCCTATCCAACACTTTGTGGATTACTGATAAGCAGGATTTGAAAAGTATCTGTCCTTGGCTTGTAGAATTTGGTTTTCATAAATAAATACATTCAAATAGTAGTCTTGGAAATTTCATCCTTGTTGTTTTCTGTTCTAGTTGTGATTTATACATTTTATTGATTAGTATTTCATTTCTATCTTTAAAAGTGTCTAGAAACTTCTCTTGTATAACTTACTACACTGTACTTCCTAAAGTCTCTAGTCCTTTTGATTCCCCTAGGAGACCTCTTATCCTTATATTACTTCTATCCATCTGGCTTTCAAGATGAATTCCTTGTATCCTGAGCATATTTCTTTAAAGTTACTGGGTTTTTGTTTATCTTCTAGATTGTCATTCCCTTGTGCAGATTTCAATTCATCAATTTTGCTCATTATTTTTTATATAGCAGACATATTCTGCTCATACTTCTCATGTGCAAATCAAAGCAACCTTGATTTCACCCTACCCCCAAAAAAAAACTGGGAAAAATAGCAGATGATACTAGGTATCCTTGAAGGACAGGTACTGCACAATTTCAAATCCCTGATATACTCAGATCCACATGGTACATCATTGCTGGAGCTATGAAATTGCACAACTGTTCATAATGCAATTTGGAAGTATGCAAATAAAGTGATTGTCATACCATTGGAATAAATGATTTCCTTATCAACCTTTTTATCCCAAGCTAATCATGATAAGAATAAAAACTTGATACTCTCTAAAATACTTATACATGGATTTGTGATAGCTAACAAGTGGAAACTAGTCGATGCCTATAAGTAATAAGGAATGCTAAAGAAATTGGTACATGAATATACATAGAATAATACTATATTGTAATAAGTGATGTGCCTGTGAATACAAAAGAGCATAGAAAATTCTATATGAACTGATGATACAGAGTGAGAAAGGTAGAGCCAAGAAAACAATATACATAACAACTACAACAATATAAATGGAAAACAAAATGCCAGAATTTCAAAATTAAATGTAACAAAATCATCAAGCAAAAGATCAGCATACCTCAAATAAAGAAATGTGAGAATACAGTTCCAACCTACCCATTCGTGGTATTAGGAATTTCTCAATTTTTATAGTATGATAAACTGAGAAATCAGAAAACATATATGCAATCAATTGTACTGCATATTTCTTTCTCTTTCAAAACATAGCATAGGCCAGGTAGCCTAAAACAAAATGAAGTGATATGGAAAAATTAATAAGAAGTGGAAAGTTGAAATTATTGGATAAATGAAAACCTGTCATAGAAAAGAGCCTAGATTTAATATTTCAAAGAAATCAAATTAGAAAGCTTTTAGACTTCTTAGAATAATAAGCAAAGAGGAAATGGAAAGATTCTATAATAAACAATCCTCTACCCAGCAAGTAAAACTCCTTGTAACATGACAATCAAAATCCTGAGTTTACGACAAAGAAATTTTATCAACAGCAGCCTGATAGGAAAGGATCCAAAAATCCACAATCAGGAATACACAGCATTTTCAGCCTTTCCCTAAAAGAGCTGAGAGCTTGAAATACAATATTTCATAATGCAAAATAAAACCTCCAAACAGAATAAGTTTCCCAAGCAAATATTACAACTTTCCTCTCTAGAACTAGATAAACTTAGACATGAAATAAACAAGAAAGAAGTTAAGAAATGAATAAGTATTTTAGAAAATTTGAATGGAAAAACTGGAATTTTGAAAAATCATTTTTAATAGAAGAATTATAGACCTGTACCTACTCCAAAATTGGGAGAATTGCAAAACCATCAAACCCATGTAGAAGGGAGAAACAACAAATCAATCCATTTCAGATCATGATGCAATAAAAATTATGCGTAATCAAGGCCTTGGTAAGATAGGCCAAAAATAAATGGAAACTAAATATTCTAATTATAGAGAATGAGTGACTCAAAGAATAAATCAAGGAAACAATATTTTTAACCAAGAGAATAACAATAATGAGACAACATATCAGAAATTTATGGCATGTAAATAAAGCAGTTTTAAAGGAAAGTTTATATTTCTAAATAGCACACAGGAATAAAGAAAGATCAGTAATTTGGTATGCAAGATTTTTTTTTTTTTTAAAGCTAGAAAAGAAACAAATTAAAATGCTCAATTAAATACCAAATGAAATTCTGAAAATCCTACAAAATTTAAATAAGAAAAGTATGACCCTAATAAAAAGAAAAACCAAAACTAAGACTTAAAAGCAACTGGGAAAAACAATAAAATATAGTAAAACCTTGAAGTTAATTTGGTTTGAAAAAAAAGTAAGAAAAATAAATTACCATTTTCAAAATACAGTAATTCCACACTAATAAAGAGGAAACTAAAGCAATAATTAGGAACTATTTTGTCCAACTCTATGTCAATAGACCTGACAACTTAAGTGAAATTGATACAAATATTTCTAAAATTTTAAATTGTTCAGATTAATAGAAGAAGAAATAAAATACTTAACCCAATTTTGGAAAAATAAATTGAACAAGATATCAATGAATTCTCTAAGAAAAAGCACCAAAAGTCAATTTTTGGAAAAGGGACAAAAAAAAAGAATCCTGACAAATTCCTTTTATGACACAAATAATGATGCTAATACCTAAATCAGGAAGAGCCAAAACAGAGAAAGAAAATTATAGACACATATCACTAATGAATATTGATGAAATTGATTTAAATAAAATATTTGCCAAGAGATTACATCAATTTATCACCAGGATAATACACTTATGACCAAGTAGAATTATACCAAACTTGTAACTCTATTTCCAATAATAGGAAAACTATCTGCACCTTTTATAGCAGCAACAAAAGGCTTCAGCAATCATAGAATTATCTCAACAGAAGTTTTTAAAGAGCTTTTGAAAAAAAACACATTCCTATTTTTTAAAAAAATGGAGAGCATAAGAATATTTTAAATAGTTTTCCTTAAAATGATAAGCAGTATCTCTCTACAATTATTATTAAGCATCACATGTAAAGGGAATAAACGAGAGGTATTCCCAACAGAGAATATGAAATAAGTATTCCTGTTATCAGCTCTATGAGTCAATATTTCATTTACAAAATATTAATTTTATCAATAAGGAAAGAAAAATGAAAATAGACTACATATGAAGAAAAATACCCCATATCTTTTGTATATCCTTTGATAGTATACTTAGAGTACTAGAATGAACTAAAACTACTTGAAATAATGAACAATTTTACTTGATTTCAGAATATCCCATAAATTCACATAAACTATTGCATTTCTATATTTTACCAACAAAAATATTGTAAGAATGAAAACACAAATATCATTTAGAAAAATTATATAGACAATATAAAATTTTTGGGAACTGACACAGAAAAGTCAAGCAATCCTCAATGAACACAATTACAAACCATTTTCACACACAAATAAAAGTCAGTCTGAACAACTGGAAAATATGATTTGCTTATGGTAAGCTGATCTTACCTATATCAATCTACTCATTGTGCCATAACAATCAAACTGCCAAAAAAATTATTGAGCTACAAAAAAATAACACAATTCATCTGGAAGAAGAAAAAGGTCAAGAATGCCAAAGGAGTTAATGAAAATATCTAAATGAAGAAAGGCATTCTCATCTGCAGCTGTATGTATCTAAGAAAAGTTGAAATTTGGATCCAATCCGAACAATTTAGATAAACAGATCGATATTCACTGCCTATAATAATCTACTATATGATAAACCTCAAAAGCTCCATCTTCTGGGATAAGAGCACTATGACAAAAACACTTCTGGGAAAATTTAGTTAATAGTATGAACGAAACCAGGCATTGACCATCTCAAACATCATACTAAATGTTTTTTCATGATTTGTGGACATAGAAATTTGGTGCCATAGAATCAAACAACTTTAAAGAATAAGTACCTACCAATGTCAAATCTTTGGAGAAGGAAGGTTTATGTTCAAAGGAGTAATAGAACATTGAAATACAAATGATCATTCTGATTACATTAAAATGTTTTGTACAATCCAGATTAAAAGGAAGTAGAAAGATTGGAAATAATTTTACAGCCAGTGTTTCTGATAAAAGCCAGTGTTTCCTCATTTCTAAAATACATAGAGAGCTGAATCAAATTTATAAGAAGACAACTTCTTCCCAGTGATAAATGATCAAAAGATATGAATAAACGCTTTCAGATGAAGAAATTAAATCCATTTATAGTCATATGTGAAATGTTCTAAATTACTATTGATTAGAGATATTCATATTAAAAGAACTCTGAGGTACCACCTCACACCCATCAGATTGACTTAGTTGACAGAAAAGGAAAATGATAAATGTTGGAGAGAATGTGGGAGAACTAGAATATTAATGCACCCCTGGTGGAGTGTAATGTTCTTCTCTAAATTGTAATGTTCTCTGGGAGCAGGTTTCTTGTGGGGCTTCTGGAAGCAGCCTTAGTTTCAGTTCAGAGTAAGAATCACCTCAAATTCAGCCAGGAGTTAAAAGTCCAAATCCTTTATTTTCTTTTTCAAGTATTGTCTCCTTCCTTGGGCCTGGTTAGCTTTCTTAGAGGCCTATCTGTCTCCTTGGTTCCTGTGGCTAGTCCTTTGCCTCTGCCAGCTTCAGCCCCTCCTCCCTCCGAGCCTCCAGCCAGCACAAAGGTGGAAGATGGAATGAATCTGACTCTGCCTCCCACAGTGGGTTTGTGGGCTTGTGTGTCTGGCCCTGAGAGCTTCTTGCTTATATGCTGTGCACTGAGTATAGCCCAATCATTACATCACTAGGAAACCATTATTTGTTGTAGGATTATATCAGGGCTAAACTAGATTGAACCATTGTCTCCTCAATTCCACTTAGTACCTTGTTTTAGGTTCTGGCCCATAACATCTCCTTGTAGGATCAGATCAATCATACTGAACCATGCTAAATATGATCATTGTTGTCTCTATCAATTCCACTTTCTTAATAACTTGTAAGAATCTTAACATCTCCCACTTTCTTTTGATTTAGAGCATAAGTGGTCATGACCTCCCTGACTTCTCAAGGAGGTGAGAATTCCCCAAAAAGTGATCATGCCTTCCCTGACTGCCCAAAAGAAGTGAAAACACCATAAACATAGGTGATCATGCCCTCCTGACATCTCAGGAAGGGAGATGAAAACACCAAAGGAAATGGGAAATCAAATCAGATTAGTGGGTTTCTGAAGGGGCTCACTCTCAAAACAGGTATAACATAAATCCATCAATATGGGAGGTATTACACATAATTACATAAATTACATAAGCACATAGTAACATAACACAGGCTAGTAGTGATGTAACAAATAACATGACTCAACATGAGGAAGTATATATGTCCATAAGTCCTGGAAATAGTACAAAAGGAATCTATTGTCCATTAGTTCATGTGCCAGGAATCCAATAATTCCTGCAAGTTTTGATATCCTGCAATAGTCTCTTCTGGTGTTAGGGAATCCAATGACTCCTGATGATTTTCAAGTCCTGCAACAGTCTCATTATCAGCCATGCTCTTTCAGTGTCAGATGTTTCTTAGGTCTTCTCCTTTGCTTTGAAATTTTTCTCTTTTCCGTCTCTCTCCAGGTGCTCATTGCCACCCCTCTGTTTCCTTCTTCATCTGTAGAGATACAAACAAAACCTTTCTCCCAAGTAGTTAACCTATCTAGTCCCTTTACCACTTTTGGGATTTCTCCTCATTACCTGGCAATTATGTTGAAATTGTTTGCACTGGACACTGCTCTGTTGGTTTAAAAGCCTGGATTTCCCCAATTATAATCCCTTTCTGTCATATGATTGTTTTTGGCTGATTGATCATATCAGAGCCCTGACCTTCTAAAGACTCTCTGGGTGTAAACTCAGCTGCTATCATGCCCCACCTGTCTTTTGTATGATATCTTGGAACTGGGCTCTGCCTCTCATTTCCCTGTGTCAATCTACATTCAGAGGCCCAGTGAAAGCCTCGGTTGCATTTTGAATATGGGGTTTGGGGTTTTCTCTCACCCTGTCTTCTCATTCTATCTCCATATCTACACTGAGCTCTTAGATGTCCAACTTTTCCACATTGAAAGCATTTATGAGTTTCTCTAGAAGTCCCTTGCCAAGAGGAACCCTATCTTCCCATGTTCATCATAGTTTGGGTATATAAGCATTTGTGCCCAATGTGGCACAGTGTCTTATGATCTCCTCTAAAGGAGAATCTTTGTGTAATCCCCATATAATTCTTTTGCAAACCTCATTGACATTTTCCTTAGCCAGATGTCTGGTCATTATTTCTGTAGCTCTATTTTCTCCAATGGTTCTTGTAACAGCTGTTTGCAAACGTCCCACAAAATCTGCCAAGAGTTCATTGGGACCTTGCTCTATTTTTGTGAAGGCTTCCCTTCGATCTTTTTGTCCAGAGTGGGAACCCCAAGCTTTTGTTGCAGCAATGGTGATCTGTTCATAAGCTGTTGTGGGGTAATTAATCTGTTTTGAATTCTCTCCATACTGACCTTCAACTGCTAGTTGCTCAAAGGTGATTTGTACATTAACTCCTGTTTGCCTATTGCATCTGGCTTGAATCCTACATGATTCATGATACTCCAAAAGCCACAACAAGTTTTGTCCAGGTTCTAAACATGTCCTTGCTATGGATTGCCAATCACTGGGGGTTAGGATTTCATAAAACAAATTATCTAGTAACATCTTAACATAAGATGATGTAGCCCCATAAAGAATGCAACCTATTTTTCAAATCCTTAATTTTTCCAAATCAAAGGGATGTATCTTCTCCTTTGTTGACCTGAAGAGTCAAGCTCTTCAATCACAGGGTATGCATTTAATTTTAAATGAAAATATATCCTGTCCTTCTCCTTAGCCTTAACCAATGCCTTTTATAATCTTGTCATAGGCTACTTCATAGGAGGTCCTGAATGTGTCACTGCCTCTCCCTCTCCTCCTTCTCCCTCCACCCATGAAGGGTTAATTGAGGGAGGGAGGTCAGGAGCTGGAAATGCTCCTATTGTGAAGTGCCACACTCAGAATTGTCTTAACTCCATTCTTATCTGATTCTTCATCCTTTTCACCTAGTTTAGTTGGCACCTCCCCTCCTGCTCTTTCACCTTTTTCTTATTCTAACACTTATATAATTTCTTAAAGCCAGTTGTATTAAATTATATGTATTAAGTGTATTTTTGGAAATTGAGTTTGCATTGGATTATAGTATTCACCTAGCTGCTCTCCTACTAATTTCCACTCATCTGGATCAATTCATTTTCCATGGAGAACCAAGGAGATGTGTACTGTACAGTTTCTAAAAGTTCAGTGATCTGCTCCCAAATTATAATCAAACTTTGGTTTTCATAAGTCTGACAATTCTCTCTACACATTTTCCTTGAAGAGGAACAGAAGGCTGTTTTCTAAACGTCTGTCCCATTTTAGCTGAAATTCTACTTTAGCCCTTTAACAAAGTTTCCTTGTTGTACTCCCCTAATTTCTGTGTCGAAGAGACATTTCCACTGAAATGATGATCAGAGGCTTTTCCACTGAAATCAGAATCTGTCTGTCCACATTCAGGCACCAAAATGTAATATTCTCTTCTCTAAAATGTAACATTCTCTGGGAGTAGATTTCTTGGGGACTTCTGGAGGCAGCCTTCATTTCAGTTCAAAGCAATATATAATCACCTCAAATGCAGCCAGCTGTTAAAGTCCAAATCCTTTATTGTCTCCTTCAAAATAGCCCTCTTAGCTTTCTTAGAGGCCTATCTCTCTTCTTGGTTCCAAGAGCTCTTGTTGTTAGTCCTTTGTCTCTTCCAGCTTCAGCCTCAAGGAAGCACAAAGGTGGAAGATGGAATGAATCTGACTCCGCCTCCCAGAGTGGGCTTGTGGGCTTCTGTGTCTGGACCTGACAGCTTCTTGCTTATCTGTTGCACATTGAGTATACTCCAGTCATTACATCACTAGGAAACCATTATTTGTTGTAGGATTAAATCAATGCTAAATTAGATTTAACCATTGTCTCCTCAATTCCACTTAGTGCCTTGTTTCAAATTCTGGCCCATAAGATCTCCTTGTGGGATCAGATCAATCATATTGAACCATACTAAATATGATAATTGTTGTCTCTATCAATTCCACTGTCTTAGTACCTTGTAAGAATCATAACAGTGGATTTGTGAATGGATCCAACCTTTCTGGAGAGCAATTTGATACTTGGCTCAAAGAGCTATAAAACTGGGCATACCCTTTGATCCATCAATACCACCACTATCAAAGGGATCATATAAAAGACAAAAGGACCTACAAGTACAAAGAATACTTGTAGCAGCTCCTATTGTGATGGCAAAGCATTGGAAATTGAGGGGTGGCTATCAATTGAAGAATGACTGAATATGTTGTGGTATGTGAATGTAATGGAATCCTGTAAGTATATAAGAAACGATGAGCAGGCAGATTTTGGAAAAACCTGGAAAGGTGTGCATGAACTGATGCTGAGGGAAGTGAACAGAACCAGGTGAACATTGTACACAGTAACAGCAAGATTGTGTGATGATCAACTGTGATGGACTTGGCTCTTCTCAGCAATATACTGATCCAAGAAAATTCAAAAGATCTGTGATAGAAAATAGTATCCATCTTCAGAGGAAGAAGTATGGAGACTGAATGTACTATTTTCACTTTTCTGTGACAACTGCACTAGCACCAGAACACCCCAGAATCAGCCAGAGTCAGGATAAGCAAAAGTCCCTAGTCTTTATTCTTGGTCTTTAGACGCAGGATTGAACAGGATGGAAGCAGAATCTCCATGACTGCCTTCTCCCTCATCTACCGCCAAGAGTGACCCTGGCTAGTCTTACTCCACCCCTGGGCCTACTCCCTCCTACAATTCTCTGTATACACCAATCATTGAGCCAGCACAGGATAGTGGGAAGGGCCATTCCCAAGCATATGCCCATAGAGTATTGGCCAATCGGTAGTTAGCCTCAAGTGCTCAGCTGTCCTGACCTCAATGCATTGACTCAATAGTTTCATCCCTCTACACTTTTCAAAAATGTTTTTTTCTGTCCTGTGATTTTTTCCCTTTGTTCTGATTCTTCTTTCACAATATAACTAATATGGAAATACCTTTAACATAATGTACCTCTGTAGCCCATATGAGATTGCTTGCTGTTTTGGGGAAGGGGAAGAAGTGGAGGAAGTAGAAAATTTTATAACTCAATTTAAAAAAAAGAATGTTGAAAACTATCTTTGGGGCAGCTAGATGGCTCAGTGGATAGAGTACTGGCCTTGAATGAAGAGAACCTGGATTCAAATCCAGTCTCAGACGCTTAACATTTACTATCTGTGTGATTCTGGCAACTCACTTCAATTGCTTAAGCAAAAACAAACAAACAACATTGTCTTTACATGTAATTTGGCAGGTCAGAAATAATATTAAGCAGGGAAAATTGAAAATAAATAAATCAGAAAAAAACTTTGCTATGGAGACACAGTTCCTGGGTTCAAATGCTGCTTCAGATGCTTTAGTGCTGGTGTTACCCTGGGTAAGCATGTAACCTTGTTTGGCCTCAGTTTCTTCTCTCTGACAAGGAGCAGACCAAAGAGGTCAGCAAAGAACCTGGGATGATGATTGTCCCTTTCTGATGTATGTCTCATAGCAAGGTTTCATTTTTTTTTCGTACATACTCTTTGGCAGTCGGCATCTCTATTTAACATGCTCTGGCTCTGTCTCTGGCTCTGCACCTCTTTGTCTGTGGTTTGTTCTCCATCTCTCAGCATATTCAATATACACGGTGCCTCTCAGTACATATGTCAGTATTTCCGGATATCATATAGCTCCTGGTCATTCAGATCTACTGGTAGTCCAAAACAAAGCAGGAAAGAAGCCTTCCTCTCTCGCCTCCAGGGATTGTAATGGAGGCCTGATAAACAAGTAGCTTGGTGCTAGAAATTCAGGATTCTGGGTATCCTTGGCAATGACCAGTCACCATGACAGCTAGAGATTGGAACTAGTGATTTGGCTTTTTGACACAATGCACAATGCTGCTTTGCCTTTTCACTGTTTATTTTAATTAAATGATTTGCCTCACCAAGAATTTGCAGTGATTGAGGCAATACATGCCCTGTAGTATTTTTAAGGAGAAAAATAATTCATTAGAATTGACAGATACATTGAAAAATTCTGAAAATATGTGTAATCCATAACACTTGTAGACTTCTTATTTCTAAAAAGGGGTATGTTGGTGCTGTGTTCTTCTAGCTCATCATGTGATTCAAGCTCAAGATTTTGTGAAATTTACTTTTGAATATTGATGGTGTGTTGCCATTTTGAATGTTCTGGTTGTTATGTACACTGTTCCCTTGGTTTTGCCTTACATCATTCTGCCTCATCAGTTCATACAGATGTTTTCATGCTGCTTTTTATTCACTTTGCTCATCACTTCTTTCAGCATACTAATGTTCTATTACATTTAGGTACCACAATTTGTTTAGCCATTTTATATTAGCCATAGCTGTCTACTTGTTTCCATTTGTTAGCTGTCACCAAAACTCCATGCTATATATATATATATATATATATATATATATATATATATATATATTAGAGAATATAGGGTCCTCCTCCTTATCATGGTTTCCATGGGGTATAACATCAATAATGGAGTCTCTGATACAAAGAGTATGGACATTTAATCTCTTTATTTGCACAATTCCAAAATGCTTTATGAACTGGTTGGAACATTTCACTCCTCCACTCATAATGTATTCATGTACCTACCATTTCATAGCCCTCCTGCATCAAATGTTGCCATTTTTCCCAAATTTGAACATGTAGGGTGAAAACTCATTGTTGCCTTGATTTTCAAAGGAGGAGTCCTATGAGAGGAGAATGTATGGCCTCCATAGTTGAACTAATCAGCAGAAGTAATTAATTGAAATTGTAATGCTGGAAAAACTGAGGCAAGATAGGGATTAGAGAGTTTTTAATGTTTTATTTGAAAGGGAGAGATTTACTGGGACCAAATGGATCCATGGTTTGGTCCCAGGGCTGAAGGAGACTATTGTCTCCAAGAATCCAGCCATGAATGTCAGATACAAAGATTCTTTTATAGGGTAACAAGAATGATGACCTAATTGGGACAGGCACCTGGGATGAGGATGACATAATGGAGGAAGGCACCTGATATTTGAATTAATTGGGATGGGGAGAGCCACCTGATATTCTAATGATGTCTAAGATATAAGATCTTTATCGAATCGAACATTCTAATGATTAAGAGGGAAGGGTGGTGAGCATTAGGAACTGAGGCAAAACAATTTAGGAAAACTGGGTCAGGAAAATTAGGGAAACTGAATCAGGACAATAAAAGGGAACTGTGGCACAACAAAATCTGCACAGAAGTGAAAGACAATCTAGAAGAAGGGAAGCGAAACCCAATAAATATTCCTCACTATCTAAGAAACACATCTTGAAGACAGGATTCATAGAACATTAGGATGAAAGGTCTTTCAAAGGAACAGAATAGTACCAAAAACCTTTACATCCTAATGTAGGAATTTATAGAGGCAGACTGCCAAAACTTTTCAAAGAGAGAAATGAAATACCAATTGAAAAAATACATAGATCACCTCTAGAAAAGAAATAGTATCAATGTTCAATTTTCAAGACATACAAATGGAATTGAAAAACACCAAGTTCCACAAGTAATGGACAGAGTCTGATCATATCCTCCCTGCCCATCAGTGAATCAATGATGTTGGTGGGGCTACAAATGGGATGGGGAATGGAAAGAGAATTAAAAGGAGTGATGTGTGAGGGTCAAATTGAGATTTAGCAAAGAGAGAAAGTTAATCCTTGTGGTCTGAGGAAGTGAAGAGCCTTCAGGGAAATGTGTGAGGGGGAAGAGTGAAGGATTTAAAAAGGAAAGAAAGGAGGAGGAAAGCTTTGTTTTGTTCCTTGGAAGGGAAAAGTACTGGACTGAGAGGGATGTGTAGGGTGCAAGACCCCCTTCCCAATTAACTAATCAGAGACATCTTCAGGTACAAAGAGAAAACATTTATTTAATCCCTGCAGAGGCTCAGACACACCTGGGAGCCATCGCAACCCTTGCCATGCACACCTGGAACCTGGCCACCTTCCAGCTTATCCAGGACTTAAAAGCAAAAGCCTTCTCACTGGATAGACTAAAAGGACATAACCATCTGAATAAGAAATCTCCATATTATTAGTAAGTTCATTTCAAATCATTGTAAGAACATGACTTTCCCCATGTGAACCTAATCTCCATATGAACCATGTGAACCCAATCTCCATATGAATGACTTTCTCCATGTGAACCATGTGAACCTAATCAAGGTAAAATGTGACTTCCCCTGTGAGAACTTGACCATTCCCTAATCCATAAGAGCATATGTTTTAGCTCCTTCTCCTGTGAGAACTTGACCGTTCCCTAACCCATAAGAGCATATGTTTTAGCTCTTTCTCCCATGAGAACCTGACCATTTTTTAACCTATAAGCTGGGAACGTACCGCATGTGTTTTAGCTCCAAATACGTGATTCCAGGAACTTGCCATTCCTTGGAACAGTTGCTGTCAAGAAGGACTGGCCCCCTTGTCGATGCAACACTTGACTACAACCACCTGGAGCCCTTGTTGGTACTTCCCTGTCTTATATGATGTCTTTATTTGGCTCAAAGCCTTCTTTGTCCTGACTCTTATAAAAGAAGGTAAAGCATTCTCTATTTGGAGCCTCGCCCACGGAGATGACGAGCTGCCTGGGACCCACTTTTCACAATCGATTTTGAAGGCTCCAGAATGGGGTCCCCAGCCACTCTGGTGCTCCCTCGAATCGGTGATGTACTCTCTTTCCTCTATCCTAATCATAATCCTCATTATTCTTTGTCTTTTATGTATTATTTGTTGTATTCGTTGTTATTGTAAGCATTCTATTCAGTGTATTGTATAATTAAATTTTACTTTCACTTTGATTGAGTCCGAGAGCGTCATTTATAGGAGCGGATCCGAACTTTTCCCTAAAATCACAGAACACCATCCTTGACCGATGGTCACCAATGCTGGCTGCCTCCCACAGGTCATGTCATTTCCTGCAACTTCCTGTATCTCCAGGTTCAAAGTTCATTCCTCAAGAGATCAAATAACCTCCCAAAGTCCCAGTTCTAGAAACAGGGATCATGTGACTCAATACTGAGAAATATTTCAATCAGTCCCATTCAGTCACCCCTCTTTTCATCAGTTTCAAGATTTCTCACCCCAATATATATACATCTCACCTCAACCAGTCCAGACCTAGACTCGTTTGGGACAAAGGGACAAAGGTTTAATCTTCTGGAGCTGCTTCAGGCTGACAAAGGGCATGGAGCTGGTCCTACCGGTGGGGTCCAGACTGAAAAGGGAGATGTGTAGATGGCAACAGCAGTGTACGGTGCTGAATGTCAGAATCAGGTCTCAGTGATTTCAGGTTGCCCAAGTGGTTGGAATTTCATGGCTCAGAGTCTGGAAGAAGCAACTCTCACAAGTATATTAAAATGCAAGGACTAAATATGAGTAAAAGAGAAAGAATAAACAAAAGTAGAGTTAACAAAGAGGTTGCTAGGGACAGTAACTCAGTAACCCCACCCAGAAGAATACTGGGGAGAATGAGGCTATCAAAAATGCCTCTCATCCAAACAGCTTTCCTAGGATAGATACCAAGAAATGTTTTTCCCAAATTCTTGCTTTTATTTCCTCAAAGGAGTAGGTGTCATTGATGAGGTGTGGTCCCTTTAAGATTCCTTTCTTTCTGATTCCCAACCCCTCTAGTTAATGTAATTATCAATCAAGGACCTTTTGATTCACAAATCCTGGTCCCTTTGAATTCCAATAAAAGATCTGGATCTGTCCCAGCCCCACCGGATCTGAGCCAACTTGGGGCTACACCCACATGCCCCTCTAGCTAAATCTCCCATTACAAAGGGGTCAAGCTGGTCCCCTCTTTGCAGAGGTCCCAAACATGCCAGCCTTACTCCTGGCAAGCCAGGGATCTCTATCCGCTGGAACCCTGTGTCTGGTGCCCTTCTTTTCTCTAGCTTTACCTATGTCCTGAACTATACTTTAACCTTACTTCCAAACCCCATAATAAACCTCTTTTATCAATCTAGCTTTTCGGACCAATAAATTCCTTTATTGGGAACCCTTGTGCCGCCACTAGACTTCATTTAACTCCATATCCTTGCACCTGAATCCAAAGGGGTTGCAGGGGAACTCTATTTGACTCCTTGTATCCCAAACCTGCCACTAGACGTCAATTAAATCCCAATTTCATTTAGGTACCCCAAATCTAGACCTCATCGCAATGGGTAGAACATTTGTCCTTCAGTGATGTGATCTCTCCTAGCAAAATACCCTAGAGCCTTACAAGGGAAGGTTTTTACGCAAGTTTTTTACAGGTATTAACAAAACAGAGCAGTGTGAAATCCCTGCAAGGGGCACATGTGCAGGCCCTTTTTAGAATTTACTTGCCTGGGAGCTATATGAGGGAAAGCAGGAGTCAGGGAATTAAAGTTGCCATGATCAGGGGCAAACAATCAGCAGCATGGGCAGCTAATACGTAAGCCTGCTTCCTTCCTGGCGTGAATTCCTTCATTTAAGAAACAAAAGAAACCTCTCTAGGTCCATGGATAGCTGACAGTAATCATTTTCTCTGCCTACTTAATGGGCAGTTGTTTGGGTGTCAAAAATTCTCTTTCCATATAGTCCCCCATGATCATGCAAAACATGAAAAACACATTTGAAGGCAGTATAGATAAATAAGTCAAGGGTCTAAGATTGGGATTCCAAAGACCCCAAGGACCTAGCTCAGCTAGCTCAGCCTTCCATCAACATAGAGTGTAAAAGACTCTAGGCATGTTAGTTTAACTTTTAGGGTTCTAAAAAACCTTAGCCTCATCAGGGAACGATGAGATTGCCTTTTGTTCTTTGAGAAAAAGCAGGCTAAGTAGGAGTGGCCCCAAGTACTTGGGCAAAGTAAGCCTTTAGATAAAGAAACTCTAGCCCCAAAAGTAAAAGAGTTAAACTATATAATAACAGCAACCAGAAAGTCCTCCAGGGCTGGGCTGCAAATTAAAATATCTATATGCTTCTGTTGTGTTTTATATCTTCCACTGACCACTTGCTCTGATTACAGACATTTGCTATAAGAGGAAAAATCAGGGACATGATTTATTTAAAGCAGTTGTACTTCATATAACTGTCCTATTTTTTTTAACCATTCCATCTTAAACCAGACTCAGGAATAATCAGGTGGGTTCTCATTAAAAGAAGACCACTGGAAAATTGAGTCTGAAGAATCCTACCTTCAGCAGAGACCAAGATCATCCTTCTAATTCATTCCCAAATGCTACCTTCCACCTGTAACGGCTTTTTCTGAGTATCCTGTGGCATATTCCTTTCACATGGTGGAGCACTGGTTTGATGATCTATCCAGACAATCATACCTGAATTTGAATCTCCAAATAAATATCAGCTGCAATTCCAAAAGATTTTATCTCCTACAGCAATTATCATTAATCAAAGCTTCAGATGAATCTAGCTCTCAAGGATCACAGTAAGAGATTCATCCTAGAAAGTTCACAGCTTATACAGCTTGTGCTTCATATCTAAATAGATGGTTCTAAGTTCAACATTACACAGATCATTTTGCTTTTAAAATACCCAATACAGAGAAAAATTCTAAATTGCATATTGTCCATCCTGTTTCCACAAAAAGAAACTTTCAGATTTAGCATTAATCCTCTCTTCATTCTAAAAAAAATTAAACTTCAGATTTAAATTCTGCTCTAGTTTTTTTTTTTCATCATATTCCTTAAACAAGGAGACTATTGTGCACTTAAATAAACATTAAATAATTTGCTGAAGAGAGATGGGATCTTAGTAGAAATACATTGCGTTCAGAAAACTTACAGTTCCAACAAACTTCTTAGAGGAGCTATAGACTTGAAAAATAAAAATAAAACATCCAGTTATTAACACCATGTAGGCTGTTTCTTTAAACAATAGAAGCAATTAATGTTTGAAACAGCAAGGAGCTGCAGTTTGTTAAAAAAAAAAAAAAAAGTCACCTTACTCAATGGGGAGGGAGATTACCTTGTCACCTGACAAGGCCCCTTTCCACTGCCCTTTCCCTATTCCACCATGCTTCCCACCCCAACATCTCACGGCTAACCTTTTTAAGGTGCCAATTCCCCCAGGATCCAATCTGGCAGCTAAAGACAGGTCCCAATCTTATGGATATCTCCTTTCCTATGTCAAATGGCAAATTCATTAGGGGTTTGTGCCTTTTTATCCCTATTTCTGGAAAGCCATTTCCCTCTCTTCCTCCTTCTCTCACACCATTTCTTCCTGTCCCATCTGTCTCTCTCCTCTCAATGCCTACTTGCTCAAACCTTTTCCAACATAATTTAAACACTCCCAAACCAATAATCCTCACCTCCTAACTAGATGTTCCATTTTTGCTTTTGCAAATCAATCTTTCTTGTCCCTTGTCTTTAAATCACTTTTTTCAACTTTAAACTTCAAGATTCACAAATAACTTTGAACCAAATTTCATAAAACTTATACATATACCCAACAGAGCTGACAAAATTTTAAGGCATAACCCATAGTTACAAATTACCCAATACTTCTAGAAAGCAACATACCATCTAAGTAGGGAAATACAAACATGACCTCCCTAAGGTAAGCTACTGGCATTTTGTTTTAATAACTTATATTTTAACTTAAAATCAAATTAAATACAGTTTTAAATTCTCAATAATATAAAATTGCTTTTGCTATCATATTTCAAATAACGAATTTCACTAAACAGCCTAGTTTCTTTCTCTCTGGCCCACGTGGCCCTCCTTCAGTCAGGAAATGAGGGAAGAAAAGGAAAGAAACTACCATCTTCACTCTCTGCATGACTTTCCAGTTTAACTGAATTGCTTTGGAATTTTGAAATGACCAATTGCCAATTCCCTAACCATTATTCCCCATGGACTTTCCTAAAGCTCTAACTTTGGCCAGAGTTAGAGCCTACAGGAAAGTCTCTTCCTCTCTTTTTTTTTTCCCTAATAAATTCTACCTCACAGAACAAACACAACAAAGACATTCTGCACAAAGACACACACAGACACAAATCACATTGAAAAGACTATCCCTTCCCCACTTTGCCACATACAACAGAAATACCCAAGTGCACTTTTTTCCCTTTTGCTCGGAAGATCTGATTGGACTGCCCCTTCTCAGAGCATCCAATCTCACCCCTGGTCTCCAGCAAATGCACAGCTGACTCCCCAGGGTGGCTTGGCAGACCAGGGTCAGAAGGAGTTGCCTATCTTTATAGCCAACCATAGAAGACCCCTATCCTGTACCGTTAACAGAACCCCTTAATCTGGCCCTCACCCTCTTAATCTGATCACCCAAGACTTGATGATCCCAGGGACCACAAGGATAGTTCAAGGGCACATTAACAGACAGTGTCTCTAGGATCACGCATGCATAAGTTACCTGGCTCTCTTCTTCTTCATCTTTGAAGACTTGTGTGCCTCTCTTTGGATCTGAGTCTCCTAGGCCCATTCTTCACAGAAAGGGAGACAGAGAGTCTGATCTCAAGGTCGGTTGAGAACCCAACCTGGCGCCTACCTTGAATCAGGGGCCCACCAGCCACCTCTCTGAGAAGCCAGATCCTGACGAGTCCCTATAAACTCTATGGGACAGGTGGGTGCAAGACCCCTTCCCAATTAACTAATCTGAGACATCATCAGGTAAAAGAGAAAGCATTTATTTAAGCCCTGCAAGGAGAGGCCCAGACACCCTTGGAGCCATCCAAACGCTGCCATGTGTCTCCCGGAACCTGGCCAGCTTCTGACTTGTCCAGGGTTTAAAAGCAAAAGCCTTCTTATTGGATAGACTAAAAGGACATAACCATCCTTGACCAACGGTCACCAATGCTGGCTGCCTCCCACATGTGTCATGTCACTTCCTGCAACTTCCTATATCTCCAGGTTCACAGTTCATTCCTCCAGAGATCAAATGACCTCCCAAGGTCTCACTCTGGAAACAGGGATCATGTAACAATACTGAGAAATACTTCATCCAATCAGTCCTATTCAGGGAGAAATGAGAGAAGTAAATAACAGAAAAAGGAAGCCAAAAAGAGAAATTAACAAGAAAATTTCAAAGAAAAGGTGTAACAAGAGGAGGTGATCAGGTGTGGCAACAAAAGAGCTACTGGCAATAGAGCCATGTAAAATTAACATACCAAAATACTTGAGGGAACATAGTACTGAGTTAATAGCCAACAAAAGGAAAACCATTTTAAAATCCCTAATATTATCAATCAAAACCTAAATGTCAAAGTGTGGATGGAGGTACTAAATCCCCTTACCCAAACTGACCAGTCAGAGGTATCTTCACTATATACAGAAAGCATTTGTTTGGTCTTAAAAGAAGAGGTTCAACCCAGAGATTCTACGAGAAAGTTATTAGAAATAATCCACAACTTTAGCAAAGTTACTGGCTATAAAATAAACCCACATAAGTCATCAGCATTCTTATATATCACTAAAAAATCCAACAGAGTTACAAAGAGAAATTCCATTTAAAGTAACTGCTGATAATATAAAATATTTAGGAATCTATCTGCCAAGGGAAAATCAGAAACTTTATGAACAAAATTACAGACCACTTTTCACACAAATTAAGTCTGATCTAACCAATTGAAAATACTGAATGCTCTTGGATAGGGCGAGCAAATATAATAAAGATGGAATATTACCTAAACTAATCTATTTATTTAGTGCTATACCAATCAGACTCCCAAAAACTATTTTAATGACCTAGAAAAAATAACAACAAAATTCATATGGAAAACAAAAGGTCAAGAATTTCAAGGAATTAATGAAAAACAAACAAACAAATGAAGGTGGCTTAGCTGTACCAGAACTAAAATTATATTATAGAGCAGCAGTTACCAAAACCATTTGGTATTGGCTAAGGAATAGATTAGTTGATCAGTGGAATAGGTTAGGTTCAAGGATAAAACAGTCAACAATTATAGCAACCTAGTCTTTGACAAACCCAAAGACCTGAGCTTTTGGGATAAGAACTTACTGTTTGATAAAAATTGTTGGGAAAATTGGAAACCAATATGGAAGAAACTAGGTATTGATCCACACTTAACACTGTACACCAAGATAAGGTCAAAATGGGTTCATGACCTAGGCATAAAGAATGAAATTATTAATAAATTAGAGGAACACAGGATAGTTTACCTCTCAGACCTGTGGAAGGGAAGGAATTTATGACCAAAGAATAACTAGAGATCATTACTGATCACAAAATAGAAAATTTCAACTATACCAAACTGAAAAGTTTTTGTACAAACAAAACTAATGCAGACAAGATTAGAAGGGAAGCAATAAACTGGGAAAATATTTTTACAGTCAAAGGTTCTGATAAAGGCCTCATTTCCAAAATATATAGAGAATTAACTCTAATTTATAAAAATCAAGCCATTCTCCAATTGAGAAATGGTCAAA
This sequence comes from Sarcophilus harrisii, assembly GCF_902635505.1. Classification (NCBI taxonomy): domain Eukaryota; kingdom Metazoa; phylum Chordata; class Mammalia; order Dasyuromorphia; family Dasyuridae; genus Sarcophilus; species Sarcophilus harrisii. The sequence goes on from NC_045432.1 coordinate 2,223,559, forward strand.
GGATATGAACAGACAATTCTCAGATGAAGAAATTGAAACTATTTCTAGCCATATGAAAAGATGCTCCAAGTCATTATTAATCAGAGAAATGCAAATTAAGACAACTCTAAGATACCACTACACACCTGTCAGATTGGCTAAGATGACAGGAAAAATAATGATGATTGTTGAGGGGATGTGGGAAAATTGGGACATTGATGCATTGTTGGTGGAGTTGTGAACTAATCCAATCATTCTGGAGAGTAGTTTGGAACTATGCTCAAAAAGTTATCAAACTGCATATCCTTTGATCCAGCAGTTTTACTACTGGGCTTATATCCCAAAGAGATCATAAAGAAGGGAAAGGGTCCTGTATGTGCACGAATGTTTGTGGCAGCCCTCTTGTAGTGGCTAAAACTGGAAACTGAATGGATGCCCATCAGTGGAGAATGGCTGAATAAATTGTGGTATATGAATATTATGGAATATTATTGTTCTGTAAGAAATGACCAACAGGATAATTTCAGAAAGGCCTGGAGAGACTTACACGAACTGATGCTGAGTGAAATGAGCAGGACCAGGAGATCATTATACTCTACAATAATACTATATGATGACCAGTTCTGATGGACCAGGACATCCTCAGCAAGGAGATCAACCAAATCATTTCCAATGGAGCAGTAATGAACTGAACCAGCTACGCCCAGAGAAAGAACACTGGGAGATGACTAAAACCATTACATTGAATTCTAATCCCTATATTTATGCCCACCTGCATTTTTGATTTCCTTCACAAGTAATTGTACAATATTTCAGAGTCTGATTCTTTTGTACAGCAAAATAACGGTTTGGTCATGTGTAATTATTGTGTATCTAATTTATATTTTAATATATTTAACATCTACTGGTCATCCTGCCATCTGGGAGGGATGGGGGTAAGAGGTGAAAAAGTGGAACAAGAGGTTTGGCAATTGTTAATGCTGTAAAGTTACCCATACATATAACCTGTAAATAAAAGGCTATTAAATAAAAAATAAATAAAATAAAAGGAATAAGATGTGAAAAAAAAAAGAAGAGGTTCATGCTCCAGCTGAGCAGCTCAGCTTGGTGTATAGCCCCAGGCCAGGAATAGGAAATCAATTTTTAGAAAAGACTCAGGTTCATTGGATAGACTGAAAAGAAAGTAACCATTGACCAGTGGTCAGCAATGCTCTCTACTTCCTGTGGAAATTACTGAAGCTTAGGCCTAAGGTCTGACTTTTCTACCCTACATCCCTCTGAAATAGAAGTCATATGATCTCCTGAAACTTAGGCCTAGGGTCTGACCTTTTCTGCCCTACAGCCCTCTGACAATAGGGATCACGTGACTTCCTGACATTTAGGTTTAAGATCTGATCTGTTCTGCCCTATATCAGTCTGAGAATAAAGATCACATGAAGCAATGGACAGATGGTGCCTATCATACCCAGCCAATCAGTGATATTGGTGGAAGTACAAATGGGATGGTAAAATGCAGAGTTATAAGATGCTTGGGGTCAAATTGAGGATTAACAAAAAGTACATTAAACCTTGTAATCTCAGGAAGTGAAGAGTTTTCAGGGGATGGGTGAAGAGGGGAAAGAGGAAAAGATTTAAAAAGAGAATGAAGGAGGACTTGTTTTGGTAGTGGAAGGAGGAAACTACTGGAGTAATTGAGAGGGGCAAAAGGGGAAGAAGCAGATAACTTGAAAAAGAAGGAAGCAAAAAGGACTGAGAAGCAAAACACTAAAAAGAAAGGAATAATAGGAAGAGGTGATAAAATTTGAGGAGAACAGAGCCATTGGGAAT
>NC_045432.1:2225464-2276462 GCF_902635505.1 Sarcophilus harrisii
TTTTTTTTTTAAAAAAAAACCCCCCTTTTTTTAAAAATTTTTTTTTAAAAAATTTTTAAAGGGTTTTTGGGGTTTTGTTTTTTCCCTTTCCCTTTTTTTTAAAAAAATTTTTTTTCCCTTTTTTTTTTATCCAAAATTTTTTTTGAACCCCCCTTTTTTTTTGGGGGGGTTTTTTTTTTTGAAATTTTTCCCTCCTCCCAAAATTTATTTCCCATTTTCCCCCATTTTTTGGGAAAAAATTTTTTTTTTTCCCAATTTTTTTTTTTTTTTTTTTCCTTTTTCCCCCCCTTTTTTTTTTTTTTTTTTTAAAAAAATTTTTTTTTTTTAAATTTTTCTTCCCTTTGGTTTTCCTTTTTTTTTTTTCCCCCCCTTTTTTTTTTTTTTCCTTTTTTTAAATTTAAAGGGTTTTTTTTTTTTTCCCCCTTTTTTTTTTTTTTTTTTTTTTTTTTCCTTTTTTTTTAAAAAAATTTTTTTTTTTTTCCCCCTTTTTTTTTTGGGTTTTTAAAAACCCCCCTTTTTTTAAATTTTTTGGTTTATTTTTTTTTTTTTCTTTTTTTAAAAATTTTTTTTCAATTTTTTTTTAGTAAAGGAAATTCAGTTCTTCGGATTTCCTTTTTAATCTTTTCCTATTTCACCCAAAGTCCCATTTTATTGGAGTCAAACCCTTTTATTATCTTGGTTTTTCTTTGGGCAATGGTTTCCCCTGTTCCAATTTTAAATTTTGTCCAAATTCTTCTTATAAAAAAATGGGCTCCAAAACTGGGTTATTTTATTATTGGCCTTTGCCAATTTCCACATTCCTTTTATTTTTGGAATACCAAATTTTTAGCCCTTGCCTTTAATGTTTTAGGGAACAGCCAGGATTATTTGTTTTTATTTTCCTTGGTATTTTGAATTGTTTTCCACCACCTTTTTTTAGGATTTTTCTTTACGGAAAATTCTGTAATTTTGGCCACCAATATTCCCTGGAATTTTATTTTTTCTTTTCTTGGGCCCTTTCCCCCCTTTTCCTTCCCTTTATTAAACTTTGGGCCCATTCTCAAGTTTTCCTTTTAGTATTGGCCTCCTTTTTCCTTTAATTTTTCCCTTTCCTTGATTCCCTTAAACTTTTCCTTTTCTTTCCCTAACTTTTTAGGTTGGGAAATTTCTGAAAAAATTTGTATTTTTCCAAATTTTCAATTTTGGATTTTGCCAAATTTCCTTCCTGTCTCCAATGAATAGTTTTCCTTTTCCATTCACGAATTTTTTGTTTTTATTCCCTTTCCCTTTTCTTTTTACTTCTTTTTTATATTTCTGAAATTAAATTTTTTTTTTTTTTAATTTAATGCCCTTTTATTTTTCAGGTCTTATCCCATTGGGGGTAAACTTTTGCTTTGGTTTTTTAAAAATGAAACCCAACTTTTCATTTAAACCCCCCACCCTTCCCCAGGAAAATGGCCAGGTTACCGTAGATTTGGTAAATTTTATTTTTAAAATATAAAATTAGGTTCACCTTTTAATCTGAGGCAAACCGTTAATTTTGTGGTACCTTGGATTTGAAATTGTTTTTCCTTGGCTTTGTAAAGGAAATTTTCAAAAATTTGAAGGTTTGACAATAAATTTATTTAGGGTTTTGGGATTCAATATTTGGTTTTTACCTTCCCGGTTCTTTTCTTCTGGGCGTTTCCTTGGTTCAGTTTCCAAATTAAATTTGGCTCCATTAAATTTTGGGTTACCTGTTGTGAAGGCCTTCCTAGAACTTTTCCATCTTTGTTTTTCTAAGTAAATATTTGGTTTTTTTCCCAAACTTTCATTTCATTTTAAACCTCTTCCGGCCTTTCAATGAAAGTCATTTCTTGTTGGTTCATTTTTAAGGGTTTAATTTTTCATTACCCTTTTTTTTAACCTTTTTAAGCGATTGGGTTTTTTCCTTTTTTTATTTTAGCCATTTACAAAAGGGCTGGAAAACTTCTGCAAATAAACCCAAACCCTTTCCCTTCTTTAATTCTCCCCGGATTAACCAGTAGTTAAATATATTAAATATAAATTTGGTAATTTTTACACATAGCCAAAACGTTAAATTTTGGTTGTTCAAAAACTCCAACCTAAAATGTTTCCCAATTTTTAAAATTCCAAAAATCATCATTAAATTTTTGGGATTTAGCCAATTAAAGGTTTTTTGGTATCTTAAGAGTTTTTCTTAATTTTGGCATTTCTTCCGTTAATTAATGATTGGGATCTTTTCCAATGGCCTGGAAAAAGTTCCTCAATTTCTTCCTCTGAGGAATTGTCTTTCAAATCCCTTTGAACCCATTTTAACCTTGGGGTAGCCAATTTTTTTAAAAGATTAAATTCTCCATATATTTTCAGTCCTTTTCCCAGGAACAAGGGCCGAAAAATTTTAAGGGCCTTCCCTTCAATCTTTTTCGCCCGTAGTTTGTTTGTACCAAAAACTTTTTTTAGATAACCCAAAATTTTCCAAAATTTTTGTTAACCCAAAAATGACCAAAGTTCCTGTTTTTCCATCCCTTCCCCTTTCCCAGGTCTGAAGGTGGCCTTCCTGTGCCTTAATTTATTAAAATTTCAATTCTTTATGCCAGGTCTAACCCTTTTGGAACCTTTCTTGGTTCAAGCCTTTAATTAATGGAAAGGCCTTGTTTTTAAATTGGTTTTAATTTTCCCAAAGAATTTTTATCAAACATTTGAGTTTTTTCCCAGTTTGGGTTCCTTTGGTTTGCAAAACTTAGGTTCTATATTTTTTTTTCCAGGCCCAGGTAATTCCACTATTCCTTTGGTCTAAACCTTCCCTTTCCAAAAGGTTTGGGTAACCTCCTGGTTTCCCTTTATTAATAATTTTTTTATCCTGGTCAGCTAAGACCTTATTTGGTTTTTTTTCATTAATTTCCCTTAAATTTTACCTTTTGTTTTTCCAAATGAACTTCCCATTTATTTTTCCTGGTCAAAAAAATTAATTTTTTTTACCCCTTGAATTTATTACCGTAAATTATGGGTCCAAAGTTTTAAGGTATTTGGCATCTTTAATTTTTGCTCCCCTTAAATCCGGACGTTTTTAAAATTTTTCCTTTTTAGGTCCAGCCTTAATTTGTTTGAAAAGGGTTGTTTTGGCCAAAAGCCTGAATTTCCCTTGGAGAAGATTCCCAAATATTTTTATATTTTTGTTTTTAAATGGAATTTCCTTTGTAACTCTGATTGTTTGGATTTTTGTTATGATATAAAGAAGCCGATTACCCATGTGGGTTTATTTTATCCCAGCAACCTTTGCTGTTGTATTTTCTAATTTTTTAGCAAACCTTGGGGCCATAACCACCATTCATCAAGCAAAGAGGATAATTTTGGCCTCATTTGCCATTTTACCCTTTAATCTTTTCAGCCCATTGCTTGGTTAATGTTTAACACCAAATTAAATAATGGTGGGATAGTGGGCAACCCTTGTTTCACCAGATCTTATTGGGAATTTGGGTTTTTCCTTATGGAGCCTGCAAATGGTTTTAAAAGATACTGTTGATTATTTTTAAGGAAAGTAAAAATGGACCCTTTTCCCAAAATAATTTAAATTCATTTAAAAAACCGTCAATAACCCATGGCAATGGGAAAAACTGGAACCTTTCCCCAGTAAGACCAGGGTGAAAGCCAAATGCCCATTATTTTCAATATTGTATTGAAATGCTGGCCTCAGGCCAATAAGAGCGAGAAAGGAGTTAAAAGGAATTAAATGGGAATGAAAACTTTATCCTTTCTTTGCGAATATGATTTTATATTAAGAATCCCAAATTTCCTAAAAAGCTATTTAAAAAAATTCATATCTTTAAATTAAAGTTGGGATACAAAAAATCCCATATAAACCATCGGCATTTTTTACATCACCAACAACATCCAACAACAAGAGACTTAAAGATATTCCAAATTAAATCTTCCGGATAGCATAAAATATTTGTTTCCTATAAGTAAAGGAAAGTCAGGAATTATATAAACAAAATTAAAAAAATTTCCACACAAATAAAATTCAGATTTAAATAACTGGAAAAATATTAAAGTTCTTTGGATTAGGCCGGAAATATAATAAAAATGACAATACTCCCCAAACTAATCTATTTCTTTTGGTAATTTTCCTTCAAGACTCCCAAAACAAATAATTTAATGATCTGAAAATAAACAAAAAATTTTCATATGGAAGAATAAAAGAATCTCAAGGAATTAATTTTAAAAAATCAAATGAAGGGGTTTTAAGCTTCCTGATCTAAAAACTATATTATAAAGCAGCAGTCACCAAAACCTTTTGGTATTGGCTAAGAAATAGATTAGTTGATCGGTGGAATAGGTTAGGGTCACAAGACAAAATAGTGAACTATAGCAATCTAGTGTTTGACAAATGCAAAGATCCTAACTATTGTGATCAGAATTCATTAGTTGGCAAAAAACTGCTGGGAAAACTGGAAATTATTATGGCAGAAATTAGGCATGGAACCACACTTAACACCATATACCAAGATAAGATCAAAACAGGTCCATGATTTAGTCATAAAAACGACATTATAAATAAGTTAGAGGAACATAGGATAAATGACCTCTCAGAATTGTGGAGGAGGAAGAAATTTATGACCAATGATGAACTAGAGATCATTATTGATCACAAAATAGAAAATGTGGATTATATCAAATTTAAAAGCCTTTGTACAAACAAAACTAATGCAAACAAGATTAGAAGGCTAGCAACAAAGAAAGAAAACATTTTCACAGTTAAAGGTGCTGATAAAGACCTCATTTCCAAAATATATAGAGAACTGACTATAATTTAAAAGAAATCAAGCCATTCTCCAACTGAAAAATGGAAAAAGTATATGAAAAGAGAATTTTCAGATGAGAGGTTGAAAACTAACACCATATGAAAGGTGTTCCAAAATCAGTATTGTCGAATCGAAATTAAACAATTGAGATACCCTACACCCCTTCGGAGGTAAAGCAGGAAATGTGGGCGGATGGGTGGGGGAAAACTGGGATACTGACCACTTTGGTGGAGTTTTAGGATCCAACCATTCCGAAAACAATCTGGAACTATGCCCCAAAAAGTTATCAAATAAACCCAACAGTGCTCCTTTGGTTATTCCCAAAAATACCTAAGAAGGGAAAGGGACCTTATTCCCTTATGGAAGCCATTTTGGAAACAGAATGTGGAAAAATGAATGGATGCACAACCAAATTAAGAAATGGTTGGGTAATTTGGGGTATAGAATGGAAAGGGAATATTATTGTTTTAATGAAATGAAAAGCAGGATGAAACCAGTGGGGCTTGGAGAGACTTGCATGAACTGAAGCTAAGTAAATGGGAAGAACCAAGGTCATTTTAATAACAACGATACTGTATGAGGATGGATTCTGAAGAAGTAGTTTTCCTCAAGAAAGAAAGATTTTACCGGTTTCCAATTGATCTGATGGACAGGGCTACACCCAAACAAAGAACACTGGGAAAAGGGTCTTAACTGTTTGCATTTTTGTTTTTCTTCCCGACCCTTTTTTACCTTCTGAATCTAATTTTCCTGTGAAAAGGGGATCCTTTCAGTTCTGGCAAATATATTGTTTCCAAGAATTTACACCATATTTCTTGAATATAACTTTGCTTGCCATCTGGGGGGGTGGAGGAGGAGGGGAAAAAGTCGAAAGGAAGGAAGTGCAAGGGATAAATTTTAAAAATTACCCAGCCATGGGTTCTGCCAATAAAATTATAATTTAAAAAAAGAAAAATTACCAAAGGATTCACAGAGGATCATTGCCTGAACGTTTGGAAATCCCCCTTACCAATAGTCATTCTTGGTTTTGATGGTAAAATTGGAAACAACTCTTATGGTATGGACTTTATTGCAATCGGCGGTATTATTCTGGTTGTCAGATGTTACCCACCACCTTTTACATTATTAACCAAATTAGTTCAAACGGTCTCTATCAAAAATTCTACAGAAAGCCAAAATGATGATTCTTCAGAGAAAAGGCTGGAATGTATTTGAGAGGGATGATTCTGATGGTGAGCTTGGTAAACAATGTATAGATATGTTAACTGATTTCAAATGGTGTGTAAGTTCTTCATAGAAATATGATGAAAAATCATTTACATATCACAAGGGGGAATTGTGTGGAATGGAGAGATAAGGTGATGATCTTACAGGAAGGTATAAATTACTTTTTTGTATTTCATTTTCATTATCTCTGTGTCTTTGTGGTGACCTGTGTAAGTAGAGTGTGTGTAAACCAATATTTACTTAAGCCCTGGCCATCTATAGACATATTTACTTAAGTTTTACTTAACCTGAGCTGATGACATTTATCAATGTTTGACATTATCAATATTTAGACTGTGAGCCTAATAATCTGAAGTTTGAAGGTCTTGATTGATGGTTTCTTTGGAATGGGGGAAACTGAAACATTCCATTCTAATCTACTTTGGCACCAATGTCTAATATACAATTAGAGGGCACTATGCTTCTTGATGCTCCCCAATTTGTGATGTAATTTCTTGTAACAAAATCTATAAAATGCATAGATATTCTTCTAATGCTTCAGCTCTCCTACTGCAAGCTTTCCCTTTCCCTTTTCTCATGGTGGGACTGCTCATTCTCATGAGAATGGAATAAATAATCTTTGTTTTCTACTTTGAGAGATTTCTGAGTAGTCATTTTTGGGCAGGGCTCCTTTATGTCCCACACAATACCGCCACAATTTATTCAGCCATTCCCCAATTGATGGGCGTCACCTCGATTTCCATTCTTTGCCCTGAGAAGAGAGCTGCTACAAATATTTTTGGACATGGTGATATTATCATATTTTTTCATTAGTTTGTTACCCATTTCCCAGTATTATCACAAAGGTCCCACCTTCATTGGAGTTTAAGGGGGAAGTAGAAAACCTGTTGTTTTTCAGGAAGCCAGCTAACAGAACAATAGACCTGACTCTGTAAGAGGGAAAGATTTGGCTAAGAACAACTTGTAGCCCTTCTATCTCTGACAATCCACATGGCTTCCCATCCTGACCTCCAAGGGTCTATGACCTTTCCCTCTGGGACATTCTATGTTCCGGTTGCTCAGGTCCTTTTCAACTTGACATTGTCTGTTAAAGGAATCCTCTGAACTTGAACGACCTGTAATCGGTGACCTCTGCATCCCAACAGGCTGCATCCTGGCTCTAAGTACTGCATGCACTGAAGTTGGGTATGAGACCAGAGGATTTGAGGGCAGGGATCCCTTGGACTGGAGCATGTAAGGAAAGCCTAGAACAATGCTGAGCAGGGAAGTAAGAGATAGTAAGGCTATTGTGCCTGAAAACAATGAAGTTTTTACTTCCTGAGAAGCAAGAGAGTAGATTCTGGTAAAGAATTTTCCCTTTGTACAATCTGTGTTTCTTGACCCTCATTAATTTCTTAGCTGGTAGAACCTCACTGGAGAGCATCAAGCCATTTTTCAGGTCAGGAAGATGTAGGTTCAGGTTGTACCTCTGAAACCTACTCTCTCTGGAGTCCTATGCAGTCCCAGAGCTTAAGGCCACTGAGACCTTCCTTTGTAGGAATGGTGCTGTGCTGTAAGGCAAGGGCAGAGGAATGCCTGTGTCAGGGAGATCCCGCTTTCATTCCCTATCATTAATGTGCTGGCACTGGTGCCCTCTGAGATAAGTGGGGTGTTGGAGAAGTATGTAATGACCCCTTGAAAGTCAAAGCCCAATATCACTCCCTTCTTGTTACATCTCAAAGCAAAAAGGCACTGAGTCCAAAGGGCAAGAAGGAGAGGAGGGTTCAAGGTTGGACTCAGCATGTCAAGCTACCTTGAGCCCTCAGTCTTCCCCAGGATTACAGAAGGTGTAATCTAGGCCCCTTTGCTGTCTGCCTGGATTGTACAAGGCTCTCACCATGTCTTCATGTCTACTCTGACCACTGGAAGAAGGCTCTGCTTGCCATGTGAATGCATGGAGCCCAGAATCCATCCAAGTCTCGCTGGATGTATGGTTCTGCCTTTTATCCAGGGCTTGAGGGCAGCCAGGAAGACTCAATCATTTAAGGGATAGCAAGGTCTTTAAAGAAGGAGAGTATGCTGCAAAGGTGGGGACAGTGACAGTAAATGATGCTGGCTTTGGAAGATTTGTCCTGGCCAATCAAGGTCAACTAGAAAAGTCAGGGTGATTCTGTCCTGTGCTCACTTGTTGAGAATCTGGAAAAAGTCCTGTCCTTCACACCTCTGACATGGAGGCCTTGATACTGAGCCCACAGTTCATGAATCCTCGGGTAATTACTAGACAAAAGGAGCTCGGGCAGGGCAGCTCAGGCCTCAAAGGGTCAGAGGTCCTGTTCTTGCTGGATTGCACCAGAATGGACAAAGTCTGTCCCAAGGCTCTTCCCCTGGGCCTCCATCTGAAGTTCCATTTGGGAGCCAGGAGAAGGAAAGGGGAATATAGGGAGAGACTTTCTTGAATATTTCTACCTCTTCTCATTTTGATATTATAGGAAATCCATGGCAACTTGAACTCCTTCTTGGCTGGGTGAGGTTTAAATTGAGGCAATCATTTGGAATGGAACCTCCATTGCTGAAGTTGGGAAGAGAGAGACAGCTGAGCACTGCATCCAGAAGCTCCAAGGGCTTTGATGTGAATGCCATGTTTTGATAAGAACAAGGGAGATAAAAGCCAGGATCAGGCAGATTAGGCCACCTCATTGACTTCTTCTCCTTGATTCCAACTTGCCGAGATCTCCTTTCTCTGATTCGCTAAAAGGAATGTGTATACCAATGGAGCTGGACATTCCTTCTTTTTTTGTCGTTTTTTTTTGGCTATGGCAATTGGATTTAAGTGACTTGTACAGCGTGACACAGCTAGGAAATATTAAGTGTCTGAGGCCAAATTTGCACTCAGGTCTTCCTGACTACAGGGCTGGTATTCTGTCCACTGTACCACCTACCTGCTCCATGGCATTCCTTCTTTATAAGCCCTCTCTGGTCCTTCACTTCAGATTGCTGGAAAAGGTGGTCTCCTAAGTGGTGTGGCTTGAGAGGTTACAATCACAATTCCCTCTGGTCCTTGGATCTCCCAGAGCCACACAGTTGTAAAGTCCTACATTTTGAAGATTTAATTATTGCAATTTTTTAATGTAAATTCCTAATCCTAGTGATGGAAGAATGGAGATAATGAAAGAGAAGATTCAAAGGGAGCAGAAGATCAGAAGAGGAACAACTAATGTCCTAATTAGGACAACTTTGACTCTGGAAATGAGCAGAATTTTTTTTCAGAAAAACCTATGAAGTTTTATATGTTGTTACAAATAATATTGCAAAATGATCATCATACAAGATGAAACTGCTCCCTATTAAGACAATTTCAAGTCCAATGCTGAAAAAATTCTCTCCAACGGCAGAGAAAGAATGAACTCCAATTACAAATTGAAACATCCTTTTATTTTTTGTGTATGTGTGTTTTCTTTTGTAATATGCATCATAGTGCATCATTTGTATTTTCTATGACTTCACTTGTATATTTCATATCATATTGCTCCTCTCATCAAGATGTGGGTGGAAAGAACAAGACAGTGTACTGACAATTTTTTAAATGACTAAAATATTTTACATGGAAGTGGGAAATATTAATGAAATAAAATATTTTAGGAAAATCTTTTTCTAAATTAGAAAAATCTGACTTTAGTTTCCATCTAAGGAAAACCATCTCACATACACACATAAGGAATGCAATAAAATCATAGGTGTCACTTTAAATCCTATTTTCTATAATGGGTACAAAAATAAGCTTGAGCATAAGTAGGTCCATTTTTCCAGTCCATTTTGTAGACCGGTTTGCAATAAATATCCATATGTGGCAACAGAAAACATAGGAACCACACCTTGGATATTCTACCAGCCTATAACCCACGCTGACTGGAGAAACCAGGTCCCACATCACTTTAAATAGGACAAGTGGTTCTGAAGTTAGTTTCTTTCTTTCTTTATGAGACTGGGTTTTATCATGGAATAAGGTACTCCACCACATGAGAAAGACTCTGGGTCTAAGCTAGTTTTTTTTTTTTTTTTTTTTTTACTCATGTCACTAGACACTTCACCAAAACTCGAAGGGATTCTGGCAGCTGAGCTGTCCTACCCTGGAGTGGAGAGCAGTGGCCTCAGAAATCTTCCTACAAGCTCTCTCATTGACCCATCTTTTTATTTTTTTCTTTCCTTTACTCCTTTCCATCTTGGGTGCTGACTTCCATTTGGTCACCAAGGAGAAGTCAGGGATAACCTGAGAACCTTTAGATTCAGATAGCACGGGAATTTACCTATGGATATCCTATAGCCATGAGCCAAAAAGGACTAGGAGGGAAGTGGAGGTCCCTGTGGAGAGAGTGGACACTTGTAGTCTTTTGTTGTACCTGCTAACCCTGCCACCTTTGCTGCTATAGATGGTTCACATAAATGTCCCCCCACACACATTATGCATCTCAAGCGATTTCCCTGATCTGACCTGATTTTTAGAGTCAGAATCGGGCTAATTTGCTATGAGAAGGAAGGACAAACTTTGTTAATGGCAATGATGTTTTCCTATATTCACGTATTGTCTTTTTTTCAAAAAATTGTTATTTTTGTTGTATTTAAGATTTATTGATTATTTTACATTTACTTTTCTACAATTTTGTCCTCATTGGTTTCTCCCTCCCTCCCCAAGATAGCAATCACTCATTAAAATTATTTTTCCTCACCAGTCACCCACTCACCCATCTTGATTCACTGAGATATTCTCCTCAAGGAATCGCTAACTGGGATGACAAATACTTTATTTCAGGTTTTAAATTTTGAGGTTTAAGGGTTTTAACATGATGGGGAGAGCATGTGAAGTACAAGGGGAAGGTTCGGGTCCAGAACCTCTCCAAGCTGGAGAGAAGGAGGCTGGGACAATGTCTGGAGTGGGGACTGCAGGTCATGTCTCTGGGGGAGGTGCCCTGTAGAAGCGCTCTGTGTGGGGCTGGTGGCCGCAGGGGAGAAGGGGTCCTCACTTCACAGTGAAACAGAAGATTCTGGCTCGATACGAAGTGCTCCATCCGAGGAACTTGGCAGTCGGAGTCCTAACAGGTGGCTGTCCCTTCTCCCAGCCGGGCCCCAGCTCGGGGACGGTCCCCCTCAATCCGACAGAGGCGCTCAGCGGGTTGTCAGTCTGGGGAACTAGTCAGGATAATTCGCCTCGGGAAAAGGAACTGATTGTGTCTGAATGCAGTTCGAAGTATTCTCCTTTTCTTCGTTTCTTTAAAACTTAATTTTTCTTGAGCGTTTTTATTTTCATGAAGGTGGGAGATCTATGTTTTCTTTCACAACTTGGCTTTTATGGAAATGTTTTGCATAACTTTACATGTGGTTTCTTAATCGTGGGTGGGGATAAGGGAGAGAACCTATAACTCAAAAAATTTTAAAACAAATGTAAAATTTTTCTTTTTTCTTTGAATGTAACTGGGGAAATATTAATAAATAAGTAAAAGACTATAATAACCAAAAAAAATTTATTCGTAAAAACCTAAATTTATTTCTTTCTTCTTTTCCTTCCTTTTTGTAATATTGTAAGTCAAGTATAGGTTCTTTTCTTCAACCCTTACTTTTTGCCGCTTTTCGTAAGGTAACTTTTCTGTGCGTTAAATTTTGTGTGCAATTTGTATTCTTATATGGTTGTTGTTTTTTTAAATGACAATTTAATTTTTAATATATGGTCATTTATGGAGCCTATCTTTTATTCAATTTTCACCATTTTTCAGAACTATACATATTTTTGCACAGCTTGGTCTTTTTTTTTCAATTTTTGTTTTTCTTTTGGAAGTTTTCAAACCCTCCCTAAGAATGGGTTTGAAAAGTAATTCTTTACATTCTTGATCTCCACAAAAGTGAATATTATACAGAAAAAAATTATTTTTAATTTCCCTTGTTCCCTTTAATGAATGAGCTAGAATGAAAATCCGTTCATTAAAACATTGAAAAATGAAAAACTTTTAAGAGCCAAGGGACCTTTTCATTCCTTCCACTTTTCCTTACCCAATCATTTTACAAAATGAAAACCCCAAGAAAAGCTCAATGAATGGCCTAATGAACTCTTTGAAAAGAAAGGATATTTTGAAACAAGGTGTTAACTCAATGGAACTGATGAATAATGGTTTCTTTAGCTCAATATATCTATTATGATATAATGATATAGTCACTCTAGTTTGATATAATGATATAATTATTCTAGATTGGCTTATACTCAGTATACTGCAATGATGTAATTATAATAAGGTATTTAAGGGCTGAGAGAACTGGAGGACAAAGTCAGGACTCAGAAGGAAACTGGTTGGAGACTTCAGACTGTCAGACTCTGGAGGAGACTGGTTAGACCATGACAGACACAAGACAAGGGAGACAAGAAAGACTTTGGACTCTATTCTTTGTCCATTTTCTGGTGACTATCCGTTGAGACCCCAAGGGCCCCGGAGGCCTCCCAAGAAAAGCTAGCCCAGACATTAAAAGTTGCTTTTGCTTTTTGGAATATATTGGGGTAAGCCCTTTGAAAGTATATTGCTATCTAAAAGGGATATTATGTTTTCTGAATACTTCCAAACAAAATTCCTCTTTCTTGAAGAAGTGCTCCTTTCCACTTTTCCCAATTAGAGTTCCAGCTTCCTACTATGGGTATACAACTATATAATCCCCTTAAGGAATCAAGCATCTTTGTTGCAAGAACTGCAAACACATGGGGTCACCCACCCACACCAAAAGAAAGATGGGCCTTAGGAACCTCAAAAAGAAACCCCTCTGCCAGTCCTGGTGCCTGACATTTATAAGCCTAGAAAGGTTTCCTGGGGCATTAAGACTCAAGTGACTTAAGTGTCAGAGCTGTTAGAAGTGTAGCTCAGATGTTCTTCATATTGAGAGAAGTTCTCTAGTCTCTAGCCATGCTGTTTCACTGTTTCCAATGTATCCTAATTACATTCCAAAGTATCAGAGCACTCAACCCTCATTTTTTTAAACTAATGGCCTCATTTACTTGTCTTTAGAAATGACTTAAGACTTTAAAAGTGTTAAATAAGCATGTCCAAAAAAAGCAAATATTTAATTTCATGAAAGAAATACATAGTAAATAATTCTGCTTTGTATTTACAAATTAAAAGTTTACTTGTCCTGAAAAAATGTTTGAGAGTCTCTGTCTCTGATTCTGTCTCTGTCTCTTGTACACACACACACACATACACACACACACACACACACACAGGTGCACCCTAAATATTGTTGAAATATTGAAATATTGATAAAAATAATAAAATTCATTTGGAAGAACAAAAGTTAAAGGATATCAAGGGAATTAATGAAAAACAAATTTCAAAGGATGGTGACTAAGTGGTACCAAACCAAAAACTTTATTATAAAGCAGGAGTTATCACAACCATTTGGTACTTCCTAAGAAATATAGTGATGGATCAATGAAATCCATTAGATACACATGCCGCAATAATCAAGGTCTATAGCAATCTGGTATTTGTTAAAACCCCAAACTGTAACTTCTGGAATAAGAACTCAGTATTTGCTGAAAATATGTACTTGAACTTTCAGCCACAGCAAAGGTGGAAGATGGAATGAATCTGTCTCAGCCTCAGAAAGTTTCTAGTGCACTTACTTTTTTCTGGCCCTGACAGTTCCTCCTTATATGTCCCACACTGAGTATACACCAATCATTGTATCACTAGAGAACCATTATTTGGTGTCAAGTTAAATCAGTGCTAAACTAGATTTAGCCACTGTCTCCTCAATTCCACTTAGTGCCTTGTACGAATCTCAACTGATAAATGGTAAAAGGATATAGATGATTTTCCAATGATGAAATTAAAGCCATCAATTGTTATATAAAAAGATGCTCGAAAACCATTATTGATTAAAGAAATGAAAATTAAAGCAACTGAGATACCACATCATATGTATTGTAATGCTGAGAATAGCAAAGTCATTCACAACTTAGCATCTCACCACTTCTTATTACTATGCACACAATACATTTCACTGCACTTGAGCTCAGGGAGGACTTTCTAGCTTTTTTCTGAGAGTAGTCTGTACATAATTTCTTATAGAACAATAATATTTCTTCAAAAATGCATGGGAAAATGTATTAAATTGTTGTGTAATTAACGGGCAACCTCTCAAGAGCCAAATCTGTGCTCTGAAAAAAGAGCTGTTATCAATATTTTTGTACATGTAGGTCCTTTTTGTAAAATCCCTTTTGGGATTCCGGCCTAGTGGTGGTATTTTCAGGCCAATATATATGCCTGGCTTTATGCTTTGGAGGTCTCTGGAGGTCTTGGGAGCAGCCTTTGTTTTAGTTCAGTAATCCCCACAAGTGTAGCCAGGTGTTAAAGTCCAAATCCTTTATGGTCTCCATCACTTGGGGCTCGGCTAGTTTTCTTAGAGGCCTCCCTCTCTCCTTGGTTCTGAGAACTTGAGCTCCTGCCTGCCTTCTCTGGCTTCTGAAGCTCTCCAAAATGAATCCTGGCTGAGGCTCCTAGCTTATATGTCTACACTCAGTATAAAGCAGTCATTATATCACTAGGAAACCATTATTTGTTGTAGGATTAAATCAACCATACTGAACCATGCTAAACCATTGTCTCTATCAATTCCACTGACTTAGCCCCTTGTTTCAAGTTCAGCATTCTGGCCCATAACAATTTATGAATTAGGGAATGCTTCTTCTTTTTTGTTTTAATTTGACTCAGTTCCCTATACCTTTGAGATATGAGGCCTTCATCAGAACAACATGCTTTAAAATTCTTTTCATACTTACTATTGGTAACTGTATTTCTCCCCTATTTATTCTATTCTCTTTCCTTTTATACCGTCCTTTCTCAATTTTGGTTTTAACCAGGCCCTTGCACAATTGTGCCCTCTTTTTTATCACCCTCCCTACTTCTCTTAAACCCTTCCCCTCGTACTTTCCTGCAGGATAAGATAGATTTCTATACAAATATTAAGTGTGTATGTTCTTTCTTTTTTGAGCCAATTCTGATGAAACGATTCACTAATTTCCCTCTCTCTCCCCTCTCCTCCTCCTCCACTGTAAAAGCTTTTATCTTGCCTCTTTTACAGTCAATCATTTACAGCTTTCAGAGTCTTCCTTCCATTGTATCCCAGTACATTGTTCCCTCACCCTTTGATTTTATTAAAAAAATATATATATATATATATATATATATATATATATATATATATATATTATACCTTCCTATTTAAATCATGCCTGTGCCTTTTTACCTGCCTTAATAATGCAAAAGTTCTCATGAGTTACAAATATCATCTTCCCATGTAGGAATGTAAACAGATAAAACTTATGATTTCCCTTACCTCATTTACTTCCGTATGTATCTACTGAGTCCTGCATTTGAAAATCAAGTTCTTTAATCATCTCTAGTCTTTTCATTAGGAATGTTTGAACAAGTCCTGTTTCATTGAATGCCCACCTTTTCTCCTGAAGAATCATACCCAGTCGTGCTGGGCAGGCCATTCTTGGTTGTAATCATACCTCCATTCCTCTCAGAAATATTATATTTCATGCCCTCACATCTTTATTGTAGAAGTTGTTAATCTTGTGTTGACCTGACTGTGGCTCCACTACACTTGACTTGTTTCTTTCTAGATGTTTCCAATATTTCTCCTTGACCTGGAAGTTCTGGAATTTGGCTATAACATTGCTGAGTGTCTTGATCTTGGGATCTCTTTCAGGAGGTGATTGATAGATTCTTTCAATATGTATTTAACCCTCTGGCTCCAGAATATCAGGACAATTTTCTTCAATAATTTTTTTGAAAGATGATGTCCAGAGTCTTTCTCTAACCATGGCTTTCAAGTAGACCAATAATTTTAAACTTTTATCTCCTGGATATCCTTTCCAGGCCAGTTGTTTTTCCAGCGAGATATTTCACTTTCCCCCCTAGTTTTTCATTCTTTTAGATTTGTTTTATCTTGATTTTGCATAAGGTTGTTGGCTTACATTTGCTCAATTCTAATTTTAAAGGAATCATTTTTCCCAGTGGGCTTCTGTCCCTCCTTTCCCCATTTGGCCAGTCTTACTGCTAAAAGAATTCTTTTGTTCATTAACTTTTAGTGTTTCTTGTTGCATCACTTTGGTTTCTCTTCCCTCTTCTTTCTTACCTGGTTTTCAAAATCCCTTTTGAGTTCATTTATAGCATCAGTCTGATTCTTATTGTTCTTGGAGGCTTTGGATGTAGGAGCCTAGATTTTGTTATCATTGTCTGATTCTGTAATTTGAGCTTCCTTGTCACCACAGTAACTTTCTGTGGTCCTAGTTTCTTTTTTGGTTTGTTCACCTCCCTAGGCTATTACACGGCTTTTAGCTCTTTGAAAAAGGAAGACTGTTCCCAGAGTTGAGGGTGCAAGCCCATAGGCTTCAGGCGTTTGGGGAGCTGTTTTCAGAGATCCTTTTTGGGACTTGCAGTATGAGCCAGCACTGCTGTCCTGATCTGAGTAAGGACAAAGCTGCAGAGTTTTGCCACAGTGACAGCAAAGGGGCCTCTGCAATTGGCATCTGATCAGCTGTCCCCCACCCCTCGGCCCCTGTGAGCTGAGATCTCTTGAAGACACTGTTATTGGTGTTGGGGTCCTAGCACAGAACTGCTGTGACTGCTGTTAATTCAGGGGCTCCTAATGCTCTATCCTTGGTGGAGGTTCCACTCATAACCTAGGAAGGCAAATATTGCTTATTGGGGTGCCTGTGGCCTCTGTGGGCCGAGGGTATGGAAATGGCTGCCACTATCAGGGTTTCTGGGGCAGGGTCTGTGGCGGAACAACCCGCACCTGACATTGCTTTCCAGACCCACCCTCATGCAATAGACTCCTCCTGTCAACCTCCCAAGCCTCCACAAGCTGGAAAATTGTCCATGTCCATCTTTTTCTAGCGTCTGATGCTATGAATGTGTTGGGGTCATTATTTAAAGGTGCGCCAGGGTCTGGGAGAGAACAGGGGTGAGTCCCTATCTTCACTGCACCATGTTGGCTCCACCCCCAGAATATTGAATTTTAGTGAAAGTTTGAGGCCAGAGAGGAGTAGATTATATATACAAGGGAGGTCCCTGCCTTGTTGCGAGTGCAGATATTGCCTTTTTAGCCAGCCATCTCATATCAAAGCCCGCCTCTCGTTTCAAATAACGCCCTAAATTCATGCAATGGAGGGTACTGAATTCCTTCTGTGTCGATAAGGATTCAGACAACGCCATCGACATCCCGGTTATCTGCCATAGTTTCTGTCCCATCAGAAGTCATCAGATACAAGTGAAGACTCAGCAGCAGTGAAGGGGAAGCCCAGACTGAGTGGCCTGGGTACCTTCCTTCTTCCAGGCTGCTAGAAGAAGCTCAGGCTCATGATGAAGCCATGTTCTCCGCAGCAGGAGCGGAAGACGTTTAGCCACACAAGCCACAAAACTAACTTGATGCTGACATGGCGAGGTCATTTTAGTCCTCTTCAAGCAGGAAGAGGAGCAGCCCAAGCCCACCTCCTCAGGCCTGTACCTGCCTCCTCCACATCAACTGCTGACCTCTCAGGGTTGGTTTTTGCCTATCAAGGGCTCCTCCTTTTCCAAAGGTTTGGTGTTTGGTCACGGAGGTCATCAATTTAGGGATCCTCAGCTAGTCTAATTAATACATTGATGATTCATTACCCAGAAACTCTGTCTCTCGGGCTTTCATTGCCCCTGAACCCTGTTCTCTTTCCCTCTCCTTCGGGTGCACTCCATTCTGAACCAAGCCATCTTTGCACTTCAGGCACTACCAGCATTCTCAAACGTGTGGTGTGTACCGGTCCCTAGATCTAGAGATGGGAGGGACCTCAGAAACCATATAGTTCAATGTCCCTCTTTTTACAAAGCTGATTTGTTAAAGATCCTGGGCAAAGTTTTACATTGAGAGTTTCAAGGGATATCAACGGGTATACATGCAACCTACTCAGTTTACAGATGGAGAATTTGAGGTCCACAGAGAAGTGACTGCTACAGGCATGCACAGGAATATAGACCTGGTGCTGAAAAGTTCGCAGAGGTTCTGATATGGAACTTTCTCATTTTATGATCTGGGAAAGCAAGCTCAGAGGCCCTAAGTGACCTTCCCAGCGCCACACAGGTCATCAGAGACAGAGGCAGAACTTGCACCTGGGTCTCTTGGGCTCCCAGTCCAAGCTCCTTCCATTCTGCCCAAAATGGCCTCCTTACCCACCCTCACTTCCTCTTTCTATGAACCGGTAAAGATGCTGTTATCGAAAAGCAGTGTCTAAGTTGGTGACTCTGAGGTGAGGGGCAGTGGGAAGCACAAAAGAGCAAACTCAGTGAGTTCTGGAGCCGAGCTGAGACAGCACTTCTGGTGCTCCTCCCTTCATCCTCTCTTCCTCTGTCTCCATTCTCTCCCCTTTCCTTACTAGAACCAAGCCCTTTTGCCAGACCAAAGAAATTGGGCGCAACAAGGATTTTTCTAGAGCAACTGACTTAAAAACCATTCACCCTGAAACTGGATTCTTCAGGATTTCCTTTGGCCCATAATCTCTTCGTGCTTTCCAAGTCTTTTTACCCTAAAAGTTCTTTTCCATTTTTGCAAGTCCTGCAGAAAAAAAGTCTTCGAGATTTTCCTATTCTGTTTCTGTCAGACTTTGGAAAAAGCAGAACAGAATACTTGTGGGGAATTCACATTGGCTCTTTTCTAATTATAGCCGGGCTCCTCTCCAGGGCTCTGTGGGTTTTTGGAGATGACACCCCTTCAAAGGAAAGGACAACTGGGCTCACGTGGTCCAGTATTCTGCTTCCTTACTTGGCCAGTAGCTGCAGAAAGAAGGAGCTTTTTCTGTGTTCCATGGTCCTGGACTTTAATTTTATGAACCAATCTGTCTTTTGCCTTTGATGGCAGGGGACTTTGATACACTGATGCGGGGTTCCTCAAGAACATGTGGGAAATTGATGGGAGCCGGGCAATCCCTCAGACTCTGGTAGACAGGAAGGTTTTCTGGAACTTTACAGGGTGGTGGGGGGCCATGTCTCCTTGGGTCCTTTGCTGCAGAAGGGATTAACTTCTCTTTGTTTCCATGATAGGATGCCCACAGATTTACATCACTTTTGGTGCAAAATGATGGTTTTATACCTTTTATTACCTCATAACATAAGCTGTGTGTGAATCCTTGTACATCTCTCATGACAGTATTATGTAGATAGGAAGAAAAAGAATTCAGTTCAGGTCAATAAGGATCTATTGAGTGCTCAGCACCACTTAGGGGGGGTGTTATTTTTTCTTTAAAATAGAAAAGTCACTCCTTTCCTTATACCCTCCCAGTCTCAAAACTGCTAGAGAGAGAGGAGCTTAAGTTATGAGAGAACAGAAGGGCAGGATGGAGTGGATACAGAACTGGAAATTTTATTCAGGAAAACCCAGGGTTGAATGTGCCCCCACACCTTCCGGCTGTGCCCTCTCCCAAAAAGCACTGGACCCTGAAGTTTGCAGTTTCCTCCCTCTGTAAAAGTGGGGATGGGCCAAATTTGGTCTCTGGAGGCCTTTCATCCCTAATCCAGGGTCCCTGGAATGACTGGTAAGAGGGAACTGAGGCGACGAATTATACACCATATAAGCTTGATAGTACCAGAGAGGGAGAGACAGAGATGAAAGAGGAGTTGAGGAGGAGGGAAAGGACCCAACAGACAGAAAACATGGCCTTTGTTCATATGGAGCATATCAATTTGGGATGGTTGGCAATCATTTAACATCTGCAAGTAGAGGAACTTTCTGGAATCGGCCCGCTCCCAGGACAATTACAAAGCTGTAGCCACACTTTTATTGACTTCTTTTGCCAGGGGTTTTCTTTTTCGATTTACCCAACCCTGCTCCCACCAAAGTCAATATTTACCTGCCTCCTCATTTGATAAGGGCCAAGTCTCACTCTTATTTGAATTATTTTCAAAATTACCTTTTAAAACTATTACCCTTGTTTTTGAATTTGTTTTCTCTGAATATTGCTCTTTGGGGTGATTTTGTCAATATTTTTATTGGGAAGAAGTGGAAAGTAAAGGGTGAAAGCTAATCAGCGATGTCTCTACAATTGTACATTCTTGTCCTATAGCAGATGATCTTTGCAATCATGAGCAGTTTAATAGGTAATTTCAACACTGATTATTTGGCTTTATTTCCTATGTACACTGAAGGAATTCCTTACTCACTTCAGTTATCACCCTTCTTTGCCATGTAACCTGGATTAAACTGTTGAAATAAATAGTTTGAAAGAAATTAAATTACACCGTGGAATTCATCTAAGTGTAATAATAGGATGTCCTTTAAAGAGGACTGTTGAAGTATTTTTCCTTGTCCTAAATTTTAAAGTAGATTGCAATATTCTGTTTGGACACAAGATGTGAGTGAAAGAAGATGTGTAAAGTTGCAACAAGCCAAGAAAGGAAATTGTTTTAAAACAATTGCACATAACTTTAATTTCTTCAATTCAGTAGAATTATAGATCCCACTCTTTATTATTGGGCACTTGTCCGTCATAAAGGGTTTCTTGGAAATTAAAGTCATAGGAAATCAAAAATAAGTGGACAATTACAGTAAAAACACATGGAAGGAACAGTTTCCAACAAAGTAGGATGTAGCTAAATTCTCAAGATTGTTAAAAGTCAACGACTGGAGTCTCTGTTTAATTCCAGGTGTACAGGGGAGATACTGGAGTTTCTAGAATGGTTTTATTGACCCAAATCTAAATATTTCAGAAACTGCAGAGACCCTGTGTCAGTGAAAGAGTGTGCTATGTCCTTGAAGGTCAATGAATTCATCAGGGAGCATTTACTAGATGCCTACTTTGTAGGAGTCATGGGAGACAACCTGTGCAGTGATATGTAGATGGGTAATGAAGTATCATGTGTGAGGAAGAGGAAGCAGGAAAACCTTGCTGAATACAGCTCCTGAAGGTCTATGGCCCCCTCCTGTCTCTCCAGACTTCTTGCACCTCAGGCTTTGAATTGGTGATGTTGGTACTGTGGTTATCGCACAAACAAGACACACTCCAACTCCACCATTTTCTCTGTGGTCCCCCATTGCTTGGAATGCTCTTTTTTTCCTCATCTGATCCCCTTCCAACTAAAATCTTATCTTTTATGAGAAGACTTTCCCCCTTCTTAATTCTTAGTGCCTTTCACATGGTCAATTCTTCCCTATTTTATTCTGTATGGAAGTCTGTATTGTATTTGTTGTTTCTCCTTTAGAACTAAAGCCCTTGAAAAAGAAAAAATTTTCTTTGGAATCCCAGGGTTGGAGCACTTTGCCCGGGCCTTCTTTCACCAAAATGTTGACTGATTAATGGTATCATTATCAAGTTGTATATGATAAGGATATGAAGGTAAGACTTAGCCAGGTTTGAAAGGATTTTAAGGGACAAACAGAAGGGTCTGTATGACATCCTAATTGGATAGGGGAGCCACTGAATTTACTGAAAGGATTAATTGATCCAGGGATTTAGAACATCCTTTTGACTGCTGACTAACTAATGGATCAGGGAGCCAAAATGGCGGAGAGGACACACATTTCTTTCTAACCTTCTCCTACAACCTTCAGACTATTTAGCAAATCCAGTTCTGGATGGTAGAATCCCAGGAATTTGGAGGCAACAAATTACCAAGTGAAGAATTTTGAAGATTGCCAGGAAAGGCCTGTTTCAATTGGAAACAGCAGGGAGGCAGCCAAGCACAAGCAGGCTGAGCACAGACGGCAGCACAGACAATGCAGAGTCCCGGGGTGGTGCAGACTCTGCGGAGCAGTGCAGACTCCATGTGGCAGAGAATCTAAGGGGATGAATCTACAGGAATCTGCAGTAGTGTTGGCTACTCTGCAGGAAAAATTCACTAATCCCAAAAGAACTGAAAAGGAATAAAGGGTGTATATTTTAATTTATTCTTTATTATTACTCATCGAGGCATTTTCAGTTAATATAACAAGAGAAGATCTTGCAATGATAAACAAGCCATGTAACAACAAATAATCTTTTAAACTATCTTTCTTAAGTCACAGTAAATATTTGCATTTCCTTTAGCCCATGGTTGTCATTGTACCATATTACTGAGGTCCACATTCTTTCTTCAAAGAGCCATAAGAATAACATGGATAAAAAATTTTTTGAACTCTTGACAATACTTGCTGTTGTTGTTACAAAAAAGGAGATATGAAAGGAAATGTTTAATACTTTAAAAATAACTTTAATATACTCTTGTTATTTGATGAAAAAATATGTAATGCGTTAATCTTAATTTTTTCAGTTGAAAATATACCACATTACTTACAATGTTCATCACAATTTTCTTTTGTAACATGGCCTTTTATTCTTGTAGTTCATCTTGTACAACTATAAGAAAATTTTCATGGTTCTTTTCCAAGTCTTCCAAATTCTACAAAGTAAAAGGCCAATATCGATTATTAAAAATCATCTGTCTCTTCTAAATTCTAACAATTCACTTCTAAAATTAACTATCAATTCAAATACACACAATTCTCTGCCAAATAAATATGGTGGCAGGGTAACCTCTTCTTACCTTCTTGGGTGAAAGAGACAAGAGGTGAATGAATCGTGTTAAGAAACCTCCATTATGACTGTTAATATGTTTTATATAAGGTCCTATCCTCCCAAGTAAACAAAAGGATAAAAAATGTTTGCCATAGTGGGACACCATGTTAGTGTCCCCTAATAGCAGTACAACAACTAAGCAACAAACTAAGATACAAAGAAACATAGCAGCTGAAAGATTGGTCCCATTTTTCAACCATTAATATACCATGAAAGAGATGCACAGACAGTAAAGTAGTATTTTTCAGACCTACTATACAGTATTTAAGATTATGTGACATGCTAGGGGAGAAGAGAATAAGAAAAGGTGTAAAGGGCTTTAACTCTTAAAAGCTGTGCTTGAATCACACAACCAAGCACTTAAGACTAATAACCTACTGGTCAACGATTCTATTAGCATATGTTTGGAAAAATGACCTTTCTCACTGTTCCATGGTGGCTCGATGTTTGGTGTATACAGATAATCACAGGAAGGATTAGAGGGTGGTGTGAGACAAGTCAGACTCATATTTTGGCAGTATGAGGAAGAAAGAGGTTGGTGGCGAGCCTGTGGCAGTTTGTCTGTCTCCTTCACTTCTCCCCCTAAAGACTAAGGACATTCTATACCAAGAAAGCATTATAAAATGCAAAATAGGTAATTTTGATTATATTAAATTAAAAATCTTTAACAAAACAAACCAATGTGACCAAGAACAAGCATAGCAGAAAGCTGGAAAACAATCGTTACAGCAAGATTCTCTGATAAATGCCTCATTTCTCAGTTTGGGAGAACAACCAAATTTAGAAGAATACAAACCATTCCCCAAATGATAAATGGTCAAAGGTTAGGTCCCTTAAAGACATAAAAAGCCCCAGCAATGGACAATCAAGACTTTTCAAACTTGGTGTATTTATGAGGACTACTCAAGTTCTCATACTCTTCCCTGGTACCCTTCTTTGGTAACCAGACAGCTTTTTTATATAACAGCAGGACTGTGTCCAGAAAATTTGGGTCACCATAATGTTCTTCTTTTTCTATGCTGAATTAGCTCAAAGTAAACCTGTTGTTAATTATCCAATAACTTTCCAGAACCTGATTTCATCCCTTATGTGTCCCGAACTGAAAGAAGGATGGGACCGGCCCCCCCTAATACCCTGGAACAAGACTTCTGGACAGATTGACCCTTTCCAAAAGAAGCCTTATTCTGACTTTAGGGCCTGGGCCCAAAACCTTTTTTAAGGAGTCAGGAGAGAAAAAAACCAGTCAAACCCTGTATGTGAAAAAGCTGGCAGGAATGGGAACACCATTCTTATGCTAAAAAACTTTGAAAGAGAGCAGAGTTGAACCAAAATAAATCAGGGTACTACAAATGCCTTGTTTATTTGATTTTGCGTTAAATTACATTAGAAACATAAACCATGTGGTTGATTCTCCAACAGATATGGGGAGGATATGTTAAGGCCTGAAGAGGGGATAGATGAAAAGGAAGGAGGGAAGGGATGGAGATTCATGGGGGAACAGCCCTTTAAGGCAAGTCTAAAGTAAGTAGGCCGGTCCTATTCTTTAACCTTTTTGGTTTGGATTTTCTTGCAACCGGAAAGATCCCATCAAATTAGACCACTGGAGGCAAGGGAAATAAGATAAATAACATGGGGTCCGGAAAGTAAAAGTGCGATTGCCCTTAGGGTTATGCTATTTTAAACAACTTAATAAATGATTTTGCATGCATTTATTCATGACTGGCAGAAAGGAGCTCTCTTTAAAGAGGTGATGGTTTGGGGCCTGTTAAGTAATCAAGAGCCTCCAACTATTTTTGTCAGGAAAAAAACTCACCCTGGTCATTTTTTACAGCAACCTAGTACTCTGTCACAGTCATATACCACAGCTTGTTCAGCCATTGCCCAGTTGAGAAACTGTTGGAATCCTTACAAAGTGTTAAGTGACTAGAGTTCATAGAGACAACAATTATCTAATTTAGTGTGGCTCAGTATCATTGAGCTGATCTTACAAGGAGATGTTTGGGCCGGAAAAACCCAAGGTACTAAAGTGGAACCTGGATGAACAATAATGCTTGTGTTCACACCTTTAGAGAGCTCATATAAGCAAGAAGTTCTTAGGGCCAGAGAGCATGTTGGGAGGAAACCCATAATTCCACTCTCAGATCCATAATCCCATTCTCTCAGAGGAGGAGTTAACCTTTGGGAGAAGTGGACTTAGGCTCAGTCGGGAGTTCAGCTGAAAAGATTGAGAAGGGAGTGTCAGTTCAGTTGAGTAGAAGCCCACTCTCAGAGGCGCAACCAGATTCAGCACTCTGGGAGATTGAGGAGCCAAGGCCCTCCTGGGAGGGCCCAAAGAGATTCATTCCATCTTCCCACCTTTGGTTGCCTGGAGACTGAAGAAAGCAGAGGCAAAGGACAACTGCAAGAGCTCTTGGAACCAAGCAGAAACATAGGCCTCTAAGAAAAACTAACCCGGCTATTTTGGAAGGAGAAAATTAACATTTGAACTTTTATCAGCTGGCTGCATTTGGAGTAATTATTACTTTTAGCTGAAACGAAGGCTGCCTCTGGAAAACCTCCCCAAGAAATCTGCTCCCAGAGAAAACCATTATATTATAAAGAAGAAAAACACCACAAGAAACATCTCAATTTCTAGTTCTTTGTCACACTCGAAAAGCTGCTTTAACAGATTTTATATAAATAATTTCTTTCCTTTTCATCCCTTTGTATACAAATCTGATGAATATATTGCTGGATCAAAGGGTCTACATAATGTATAGCCTTGTGAGAATAGTTCAAAATGGTTCTCCAGAATGGTGGGACTAGCAGACAGCACCTGCAACAATTTTTGATACAAATGTTTTCTTTCATCAGCCAGCATTTCTCATTTATGATTGATGTAAAGTGATACCTCTGCGTTGTTTTTGTATGGATTTGTATAAAATATCATTGAGAAGTGCTTTCATATGATTGTAGATAACTATGATTTCTTCTTCTGAAAATTCCCTGTTCATATATTTTGACTATTATTCAATTGGGAATGGTTCTAATTTTTATAAATCTCAAACAACTCCTAGTGTATTTACTCTGATAAATATTCTGGGTATTTATCAAATTGTGTTAAATGTTTTTGGCGATTTCATTTTCTGACCTTTTTAATACAACCTAATTTCCTATTTGGTCATTCATTTCGTAGGTCTGTTTTTACTTTTGTCCAAACATCATGATATGTATCTCGTTTTTGCTTCCACCTAAGTAGAATGATGTGCTTTCCCATAGAAACTCTGTATGTCTTTTGTACCAGCTGTGTGTCTTGACCTAAACAACGTATTATTAGATTCTGCTTTCTAATTCATCCTTCTTCCAATCAATCTACTTCTATTTTATGGGAGAACTCCTTCCTTTCAAATTCATAGCTATGATTACTAATTGAACATTTCCATCCATCTCATTTTATATACTGTTATTCCTCAAAGGTCTTTTTGTTTTGACCCAAAAACCTCCCTTAATGTTCCCTTTCTTTTTTTCCTCTCCAGCCCTTTCCTCCAACCAAACAAACAAGAAAACAACAACAAAGGTAGGAATACTGGGTTTTGATACACATCTAGTTCCATAATTTCTTTTCTGGAGGAATGGGTCTTTTTTATTACAATACTGTTGCAACTGTCTTTTAAGTGCTCATGGCATATGAGTCCTTTGATATCACAGGTGAGATGAATGTGGTGGAAGGCTCATGGAGTATGAAAAGATCTCCAGTTTACTATGCCGTACAGCCTTGTTGATATACATTTTTGCAAGTGTGATCAGCACATAAATAGTAGACAATTGCCAGTCATCATTCAGAGAAGCAGCTCACCCACATTGTGTATGCACAATATCTACCAATGGAAGGAGAGCCAATCCAGCAATTCAGCTGCTTGCCCACAAGCAAGAGGCCCTGTTCAGGGGGGACCGAGCCAAGATGGTGGAGAAGGCACACGCGACTTTCTAAGCTCTTCTCTTACCCTCTCTATCAATATTATGTTGAGCCTCAAAAATAGTCTTGACTGCTACAATTCGTAAAGATAAGAAGTAGAACAACTCACCAGCTGAAAAAAATCTGCAGTCTGGCCAACAAAGGTTGGTTCCGGGGCCAGGGGGGAGATCAGCACAGACGGGGAGAGAAATTAGGTTCCAAGGAGAGTCTCAAACCCAGGGTGAAGGCACAGATCTCAGCACAAGCTGGCAGCCCCAACCTGCAGTATGGGGCTTTTCCTTGGGGAGTTGTGGGATCCCATGGGGGAGGAACACCCGGTTAGCCAACTTGGCAGTGGGGTGCTCAGCTTGGGCCCCAAACTTTCCAGTGCCAATTTGCATCAGGCAGAGACCGGAGGAGGTTCCCGGCAGGTTCGGTAAGAATCAGGAGGTCTTGGTCATTAATACCACAGTCCCCACAAGAATCTGGCCTGGGGGTAGTGACACTTTTCAACCCCCTTGTCTCTCCCATCGCTAACCCACACAGCCCAACTGGGCACTTGGATAGCTCACCACTGCTGAAAATCCACTTCTTGTTGGGGAAGGGAAAACTCTAACTCAAACACTTCCACCTCAAAGCCAGAAATGTTTATATCTCTCCCTTGTTCTGGGAACCTTGGTAAACCCTTTGCCTGGGAGACAACCCTAAAGGCTTTAAAACATGAATAAAAAGATGAAAAGAACCATCGACAGCTTCTATGTAGAAAAAGAGGAGGTCAGCAAACCTGAAAGAGACCTCAAACAAGGCAAAAATCATCAGACTGTCCTCCCTTTACGTGCTCTCAAAGAAGAAGACCAATTAAAAGTCTCAAAAAGAGTTAGAAGATAAATGGGGAATGGAAAAGAAGTTTTTACAAAGAGAACAACAACTTCCTAAAATACGAATTAAAAGAAAAATTCAGGAAAGTAAAATTGTGAATTGGAAAAATAAAGAATTCAATAGAAAGTAGGATTTTGGTTGGAAAAGACAAAGAACAAAGAAAGTAGGATCTGTGAACTGGAAAAAGAAAATAATTCAATTAAAAAAAATTAGTTAAATGGAAAAAAATTCCACAGACCAAAAAACAATACATTTTAAAAAACCTCAATTGAACATATACAGAAAAGAAGTCAAAAAAAAGCTAATGAAGAAAATAATTTTTAAAAATTAGGAACTGAACAAATAAAACCAATGATTCATTGGACAGAAAAATCAGTCAACAAAAACAAAAAAATGACAAACTGGAAAAAACCGCCATCTACTTGCCAAAATGACAGACTTGGAAAATAGATCTAGGGAGAGATAATCTGAGGTTATTGGACTTTCTGAAAACTATGATGAAAAAGAGCCTAGATACTATTTTACAAAGAAATCATCAAAAGAACCCAGATGTAATTAGAATCAGAAGGTAAAATAGGCATTGAAAAGAATTCATCGAACACCTTCTGAAAAGAAACCCTAAAATAAAAACCAAGGAATATTGTGGCCAAACCAGGAACTTATCGAATTAAGGAAAAATTTTCCAAGCAGCCAAACCCAATTTAAATACTGAGGTGCCACAATGGGATCACCCAAGATCTGGCTGCCTCACATTAAAGGAAAAGAAGGGCCTGAATATGATATTTGAAAGGCACAAGAATTTGGGATAAGCCAAGAATAAACTACCCAGCTAAGGTGAGCATTTTATTCCAGGGAAGAAGATGGAGATTTAAACAAAACAAATGAATTCCATTTGTTTCGAAGAAAAAACCAGAACAAACAAAAACTTTGATTCTAACCATAGAACTCAAGAGATGCAGAAAAGGTAAAAATAACTCTTGAGGTTGTATTTCCGTTGTGGATATAGAAAAAAGGAAAATACATGTATAATTTGATTGTACTGATATAACATAAAAAAGGGAAGTGATATGGAAAAAGGGATGATGGGAAAAAGGTGGGAAGGAGGGATAAAAAAGGGAAACCACATCCCCAAACAAAGGGAAACTTTCATATCTGAGGGGAATTTAGAGAGGGGGAGGAACATTGTGTGAATTTTCTCATCAGAGTTGGCTCAAAAAAATAAGAATTTGTTTGAAATTTCCCTTACCTAATTAAAAAGGGAAGAGGGGGGAAAAGAAAAAAGTAAAAAAAAGGGGGGGTTAAAAGGGGAGGCCAGGAAAAATAAGAATTTAAATTCATGTTAAAAGGAAAATTTGGGGGGAAGAAAATCCCCATAAAGGGGAGGAGGCAGAAATACAGATTTGGAATTCAAAAGGTAGAACCCTAAAACGTAAATTTGTTTAAAAGAAACCCAAATTTTTAAAGCAGGAAAACAAATTTAAATAGTAAAGGTAAAAGGCTGGAAAGCAAAATCTTATGCTTCCAGGTGGTCAAAAAAGAGGGGGTCCATCCTTATTCTTAGAAAAAAAATAAAAGCAAAATTGATCTAATTAAAAAGAGATAAGGAAAAAATCATCCTGCTAAAGGGTGGCAATAAACAACGAAAGGATATCAAATTAAACATATATACACCAAGTGGTATGACATCCAACTGCCAAAAGGAGAAGTTAAAGAGTTAAAGAAATAGACAACAAAACTAAAAATAGTGGGAGAACTCAACCTTGCACCTCCAGAATTAAAAATCAAACCACAAAAAAGTAAAGAGAAAATTAAAAAAAGTAAATGAAAATTAGAAAAATTAGGTATGTTGGACTTTGGAGATAAATTGGTTGGAGATGAAAAGGAATATCTTTCTTCCCTCAGCAGTTCATGGAACCCATTCAAAAATTGATCATATATTAGGACATAAAGACCCAAAATTAAATGCAAGAAAGCAGAAATATTAAATGATTTCTTTTTCAAACAGATGCAATAAAAATTACATTCAACAAAAAGTTGGGGGAAATAGACCAAAAAAGTAATTGGAAAACTAAACAATCTCATCTTAAAGAATGATTGGGGTGAAGCAGCAAATTATAGAACAATTAATAATTTCACCCAAGATAATGACAATGATAGACATCATACCAAAAATTTATGGGATGCAGCCAAAAAGCCGTAATAAAGGGAATTTTTATCCTTAGAGGCTTACTTAAATAAAAAGAAAGAAAAGATTAATGGTTGGGCTTTGCAACCAAAAAACTAAAAAAAAGACCAAAATTAAAAAACCCCCAATCAAAAATACTAAATTAAAATTTAAAAATTAAAAAGAAATTAAAAAATATTGAAACCAAAAAAACTATTTGAACTAATTAATTTCAAGAGTTTGGCTCTATGAAAAACCAATAAAATAGATAAGCCTTTGGGTAAATCTGATTAGAAAAGGAGGGAGGAAAATGAAATTAGTATTCTTAAAAATGAAAAGGGAGAAATTTCCCCAATGAAAGGAAATTAGAGAAAAATGAGTTATTTTGCTCAACTTTATTAAAATAAATTTATTAAACCTAAAAGTGAAATGGATACCTCCAAAAAAAAGACTTCCCAGACTAACAGAAGGGAAGAAATTGCCGAATAATTAATTTCGGAAAAAAAAAACAAGCAATTAAACAACTTCCCTAAGAAAAAATCCCCATGACCAGATGGGTTTAATATGAATTTTCCAAACCTTTGAAGGCAATTGACCCTAATACTTATAAATTATTTGATGAAATAGGGAATAAAGGGTCCACCAAATTTCCTTCTATGACACAGACAAGGTACTGATACCAAACCAAGGTAGGCTGAAAACAGAAAAAAGAAAATTTTAGACCAATTTCCCTAATGAATATTGATGCTAAAATCTTTAAATAAGATATTAGAAAAAGACTACAGAAAATCATCTCCAAATAATTACACTATGATCAAGTGGGATTTATACCAGGAATGCAGGGGCGGTTCAATATTAGGAAAACTATCAATATAATTGGCCATATTAACAATCAAATTAACAAAAACCATATGAATATCTCAATAAATGCAGAAAAAGCATTTGACAAAATCCAACATCCATTCCTATTAAAAACACTTGACAGTATAGGAATAAATTGACTTTTCCTTAAAATAATCAGCAGCATCTATTTAAAAACTATCAGTAAGCATCATATGTAATGGAGAAAATGCAACCATTCCCAATTAAGATCTGGAGTGAAACAAAGGTTTGCCCACTTATCACCGTTATTATTTAATATTGTATTAGAAGGCTAGCTTTGGCCAAAGAGCTGAGAAAAGATTAAAGGAATAAGAATGGCAATGGGAAACCAAATTATCACTTTCTTGCCGATGACAGATGGTATACCCAGAGAACCCCAGAGACCCTACTAAAAAAGTTGATAGAAATTCCACAACTTTTAGAAAAGTTTGGTTATAAAATAAAACCCCACATAAGTCATCAGCATTCTTATATATCCTAACAAAACCAACAGTCGAGTTCAAAGGAAATTCCATTTAAAGTAACTCTGATAATTAAAAAATATTTAGAAATTATCTTAAGGGAAAATCAAACTTTATGAGCAAAAATTACAGACCACTTTTTCACACCAAATTAAATTCTGGTTCCAACCAATTGGAAAAATATTAAATGCCTTGGATGGGGTGAGCAAAATATAATAAAGGGTGACAATATTCCCAAACCAATCTATTTATTTAGCACTATTACCAACGACCCCAAAAACTATTTTAATGGACATAGAAAAATAACAACAAAATTATATGGAAAACAAAAAGGTCCAAGAATTTCAAGGGGAATTAATGAAAAAAAAAATAAAGGAGCTTTTGGCTGTCCAGAACCAAAACTATATTATAGATCACAGTAACCAAAACAATTTGGTATTGGCTAAAGGAATAGATTAGTTGATCAGTGGAATAGGTTAGGTTCAAGGAAATTAAAACAGTCAAACCCAATATAGGCAACCTAGTTCTTTGACAAACCCAAAAGAACCCCAGCTTTTGGGATAAGAACTTACTGTTAAATAAAAATTGGTTGGGAAAATTGGAAACTAAATATGGCAGAAACCAGGCATTGATCCAAACGTAACACTTACACCAAGATAAAGGTCAAAATGGGTTCAATGATTCAGGCATAAAAGAATGGGAAATTTTTTTAAATTAAGGAACACAGGATAGTTTACCTCTCGGACCTGTGGAAGGGGAAGGAACTTTATGACCAAAGGCAGAACTGAGATCATTGCTGATACAAAATAGAAAATTTTATTTCTGAGTGAAAAAGTTTGACAAACCAAAACTAACGAACAAGATTTTGAAGGGAAGCAATAAAATGGGAAAATATTTTTTACAGTCAAAGGGTTCTGATAAAAGGCCTCATTTCCAAAATATATAGAGAATTAACTGTAATTTATAAAAAATCAAGCCATTCTCCAATTGAAACCTGGTCAAAGGACATGAACAGACAATTCTCAGATGAAGAAATTGAAACTATTTCTAGTCATATGAAAATATGCTCCCAGTAATTTTTTAATCAGAAATGCAAATTAAACAACTCAAGAATACCCCACACACCTGCCGAGGCTAAGATGACAGGAAAAATAAAATGATTGTTGGAGGGGATTGGGAAAACCAACATTGATGCATTGTTGGGTGGAGTTGTGAACGAATCCAAATATTTTTGGAGAGTAGTTTAACCATGCTCAAAAAGTTAACAAACTGTGCATACCCTTTGATCCAGCAGTGTTACTACTGGGCTTATATCCCAAAGAGATTATAAAGAAGGGAAAGGGACCTGCATGTGCAACAATGTTTGTGGCAGCCCCTCTTTGTGGTGGTTAGAAAACTGGGAACTGAATGGATTCCATCAGTTGGAAAATGGTTGAATAAATTTGGTATATGAATATTATGGAAAATATGTTCTGTGAAATGGCCCGGGGATGATTTCCAAGAAAGGCCTGGGAGACTTACACGAACCCTGATGCTGAGGAAATGAGCGGGCCAGGGAGATCATTAATATACTTCAACAACAATACTAGATGATGACCAGTTCTGATGGATCAGGCCATTTTTAAAATTTTAAAATTTTTAAGGAAAAAGGGAACCTTTTTCCTTTTTTTTTCCCCCGGGGTTTTTTGGGGTTTTTAATTCCCCAAATTTTTTTTTTGGGGGTTAAAGGGGGGGCCCCCCCAAATTTTGGGGGTTTTTTTGGGCCCTTTTTTAAAATTTTCCCCTTTGGGGTTTTCCCAGAAAAAAAAGGTTTTTAAAAAGGGGGGGGTTTTTCCCTTTTTGGGGTTCCCCCCCTTCCCCCAAAAAAATTTAAGAATTTTTGGGCCCAACAAAAGGGGCCCCCAAAAACCGGGCCCCAACCCCTTTTTCCCCCCAAAAAGGGGGAATTTTTGGGTTTTTGGGGGGAAGGGGAATTCGGGTTTTTTTTCGGGGCCCCCCCTTTTTTTCCCCCCTTTGGGGGCCCCTTTAAAAAAAAAAAATTATTTTTTTTCCCCCCCTTTTTTTAAATTTTTCCCCCGGTTTTGGGGGGGGGGGAAAACCCCAAATTTTTTCCCCCCAAAAAAAAAAAAAAAACCCCCCCCCCCCCCCGGGGGAAAATTTTTTTTTCCCCAACCATTTAAAAGGGGGTTTTAAAAAAAGGGGGGGCCCCGGGGGGGGGCCCCCCTTTTTTTGGGCCCCCCCAAAAAAAAATTTAAAGGGGGGGGAAAGGCCAAGGGGGAAATTTTTTCCAGGGGGGGGTTTTTTGGGAAAAATTTTTAAAAAAAACAAGCCCCCCCCTTTTTAAAAAAAACGGAAAGGGGGCCCAAAACCCCCCCCCCCCGGGTTTGGTTACCCATGCATATAACCTGTAAATAAAAGGCTATTAAAAAAAGAGGCCCTGTTCATGCATCCCTGTTCACACAGCCACTGACTGTGACCCTCCGGGTCAACACTGGCTCCCACAACCACAAATCAATGTTCCTTGCTCAGCAAGGGGGTTTCTGCAACATGGCAGAAAACTTATTGTACATTAAAATGTACAAATGTAAAAAAAGGTCAAGGTGGCCTTGGTACTCCCTCTAGGCAGGGTTCCATAATTCAGCACAAGACCACTAGGATTGTCTTGAATCACCACCTTATTGAAAAGAGCAAAGTCCATGACAGGTGATCAGCACATAATCTTGTTCATACTTAATGTTCTCTTTGTGCTGCTCACTTCCCCCAGCAGGTTTTTCTAAAATCAGCCTGCTCATCATTTCAATTTTTTTTAATATATAGCTTTTTATTGACAGAACATATGCATTGGTAATTTTTACAACATTATCCCTTGATCTCACTTATGCTCCGACTTTTCTCCTCCCTCCCTCCACCCCCTCCCCGGGATGGCAAGCAGTCCTATACATGTTAAATGTCACAGTATATCCTAGATAAAATACATGTGTGTAGAACTGAACAGTTCTCTTGTTGCACAGGAAGAATTGGATTCAGAAGGTAAAAATATCCTGGGAAGAAAAACAAAAATGCAAGTAGTCCACATCTTTTCCCAGTTTTCCTTCTCTGGGTGTAGCTGATTCTGTCCATCATTAATCAATTGGAACAGAATTAGATCTTCTCTTTGTCGAAGATATCCACTTCCATCAGAATATGTCCTCATACAGTATTGTTCTTCTGCTCATTTTACTCAGCATCAGTTCATGTATATCTCTCCAAGCCTCTCTATATTCATCTTGCTGGTCATTTCTTACAGAACAATAATATTCCATAAGATTCATATGCCACAATTTAACAAACCATTCTCCAATTGATGGGCATCTATTCATTTTCTTTTCCTTCTTTCTTTCTTTCTTTTTTTTTCTTATGTTCAAAGCTGTCCCTATTTTCTTTACATTCTGGTAGGTTTTTTTTTGTTCTCTGCTGTTCCTTTTCACCTTATTTTTTTAAATAGCTTTTTATTTACAAGTTATATGCATGGATAATTTTACAGCATTGACAATTGCCAAACATATTGTTCCAGTTTTTCCCCTTTTTCCCCCCGCCCCTTTTGCTAGGTGGCTGGATGATCAATGCATGTTAAATATGTTAAAGTATAAATTAAATACAAAATAAGTATACATGTACACAAGTATACAAGTACACAAACCATTATATTGCTGTACAAAAAGAATCAGACTCTGAAATATTGTACAAGTACCCTGTGAAGAAAATCAAAAATGCAGGCAGGCAAAAATATAGGGATTGGAAATTCTATGTATTGGTTCTTAGTCATCTCCCAGAGTTCTTTCACTGGGTGTAACTGGTTCAGTTCATTACTGCTCCATTGGAACTGATTTGGTTCATCTCATTGCTGAAGATGGTCAGGTCCATCAGAATTGATCGTCATATGGTATTGGTTTTTAAGTTTATAATGATCTCCTAGTCCTGCTCATTTTGCTCAGCATCAGTTCGTGTAAGTCTCTCCTGGCCTTTCTGAAATCCTCCTGCTGGTTATTTCTTACTGAACAATAATATTCCTATTCCACAGTTTTATCAGCCATTCTCCAATTGATGGGCATCTACTCAGTTTCCAGTTTCTGGCCACTACAAAGACACCTGCCACAAACATTTGTGCGCCTATAGGTCCCTTTCCCTTCTTTAAGATTTCTTTGAGATATAAGCCCAGTAGAAACACTGCTGGGTCAAAGGGTATACACAGTTTGATAACTTTTGAGCATAGTTCCAAATAGCTCTCCAGAATGGTTGGATGTATTCACAGTTCCACCAACAGTGTATTAGTGTCCCTGTTTTCCCACATTGCCTCCAACATTCTGCATTATCTTTCCCTGTCATTCCAGCCAGTCTGACAAGTTTATAAGGGTATTTCAGAGTTGTCTTAATTTGCATTTCTCTAAGGACTTGGAGCATCTTTTCATAGGATTAGAAATAGTTTCCATTTCTTCATCTGAGAATTGTCTGTTCATATCCTTTGACCATTTCTAAAATGGAGAATGGCTTGATTTCTTATAAATTAGAGACAATTCTGTATATATTTTGGAAATGAGGCCTTTATGAGAACCCTTGACTGGAAAACTTTTTTCCCAGTGTATTGCTTCCCTTCTACATCCATTCATCTTCTACTTTCTAACCACTAAAAAAGGGCTGCCACAAACATTCTTGAACATACAAGTCCCTTTCCCTCCTTTAAGAACTTTTTCGGATATAGGCCCAGTAGTAACACTGCTGGATCAAAGGGTATGCAGAGTTTGATAACTTTTTGACTATAGTTCTAAATTGCTCCCCAGAATGGTTGGATTTGCTCACAACTCCACCAACAATGCACCATTGTCCCAGTTTTCCCACACCTCCTCCAACATTCCTCATTGTCTTTTCCTCTCATCTTAGCCAATCTGACAGGTGTATAAGGGTATCTCAGAGTTATCTTAATTTGCATTTCTCTAATCAATAGTGATTTAGAACATCCTTTCATATGAGTAGAAATCAATTTCATCATCTGAAAATTGTTTGTTCATATCCTTTGAGCATTTAATAATTGGAGAATGGCTTGATTTCTTATAAATTAGAGTCAATTCTCTATATATTTTGGAAATGAGGCCTTTATCAGAACCTTTAACTGTAAAAATGTTTTCCCAGTTTGTTGCTTCCCTTCTAATGTTGTCAGCATTAGTTTTGTTTGTACAAAAGCTTTTTAATTTGATATAATCAAAATTTTCTATTTTGATATCACTAATGATCTCTAGTTCTTTGGTCACAAATTCCTTCCTCCTCCACAAGTCTGAGAGGTAAACTATCCTATATTTCTCTAATTTATTTATAATCTCATTCTTTATGCCTAAATCATGAACCCATTTTGATTTATCTTGATGTATACAGTGTTAAATGTGGATCCATGCCTAACTTCTGCCCTACTAATTTCCAGTTTTCCCAGCAGCTTTTCTCAAATAGTGAATTCTTATCCCAAAAGTTGGGATCTTTGGGTTTATCAAACACTAGATTGCTATAATTATTGGCTCTTTTGTCTTGTGAACCTAACCTATTCCACTGATCAACTAGTCTATTTCTTAGGCACTACCAAATGATTTTGGTGACTGCTGCTTTATAATATCATTTTAGATCAGGTACAGTTAGGCTACCTTCATTTGATTTTTTTTTTCATTAGTTCCCATGAAATTCTTGACCTTTTGTCTTTTCAAATGAAATTTTTTGTTATTTTTTCTAGGTCATTAAAAATGTTTCTTGGGAGTCTGTTTGGTATAGCACTAAATAAATAGATTAGGTAGTATTGTCATCTTTATTATATTCCCTCGGCCTATCCAAGCCTGCTCATCATTTCTTATAGAACAATAATATTCTATTGCATTCATACACCATAACTTATTCAGCCATTCTCCAACTGATCGTCATCCATTCACTTTGCAGCTCCTTGCCACTACATAAAAGGGTGCTACAAACATTATTGCACATGTGGATCCTTCCCTCTTCTTATGTTTCTCTTGAGTCTTATATTTAGGAAGGCTTAAATTTCTCTATTTCAGCAAATGGCCATTTTCCTCCTTTAATGATTTTACTCAATTTTGTCCCATAGTTTGCTCTTTATTTTAAGCCTAACTCGTTGCCTTCCCAAATATAATATTCCAATCTTTTGCTCCTTTAACATGGAAGCCACTAACTTTTGTGTGATCCTGCCTGTGGCAATGTCATGAAGAAATTGACTTATATGGACTTGTTGCTGCATAAAGAAATAGAAAAAGGCTTGATAATAATTTAATAAATGGCTATTAATATATGGGAAAATCACTTCTCTCAGTCAGAAGATGAGATTTGAATGTAGTAAAGACCGATTGAAATCTCAGCTCTCTTACCAAGCACAATGATCACAGCTGTAGCCTTACTATCTTATTTTGTATATCCCCAGCTATACTGTGTTTGGGTTTTTGTTGTTGTCGTTGTTGTTGTTTTTTGGCCCTAAACAGGGCACTTAGGTAGTGCAGTGCATAGAACACTGGGTTTGGAGCCAGAAAAATCTGGGTTCAAGTCTGGTCTTAGACACTAAGACCCTGGGCAAATCAGTTAACTCTTATTTGCCTAAGTTCCTCATCTATAAAAAGGGTATACATTGGAGGAAGAAATAGCAACCACTCCAGTATCTTTCTAAGAAAACTCTATGGATAAAGGTCCATGCAACATATAAAGTTCAAAGTCACTGAGTGACTGAATAACAGTAACGCTGGACATATATTTAACTGGCTGTCTGATTTCTCATGGGTAATGTCTCATTCAAATTTGATATTTCTTTCATAAATTTCAACACTCATCTATTTTTGACATATATTTTCTCAAACTATTTGACTCTTTAGATTAAGCAAAATTAAGAGTATCTTTTTAACTGCAATGGAAGGTGAAATCATCTCAGTGCTGTCACCACTGCTGGGAAGTCTTATCCTGTCTCAGATGACTTTTAATATGATGAAGAGCACAATAGTGGGAATTCCTATTGACACTGAAGGAATTCAGTACTCTCTTCATTTCATCAATTTTGAATTTCATAAACTTAGTTCCCTTCTGCCTGCTCAACAGGCTCAAACTCTGATTAAAGTCTAATTCCTGCATTGGTGAAAATAAAGGGTTCTCAGCTGTATAATATATCCTTCTCTGGGCTAACACTACATTACAATTCAACTTTAAGTCTCTACACAAGACAGCAAATAAAATTGCAAACTGCTAAAATGTCAACAATGATTGCAAGATGTCACCAAAACCATGTGTATTATTCACTCTCCTTTTTGTCCCTCCCTCCCCAATGTTCAATGTTATTAAATTGGTTAACAGAACATTTATTAAAAGCCAGATATGGGTCACATTCTGTTCTGGGTGCTAGGAAACTAAATTGAAAAGAAAATAGTCCCTGCCCTCAGAGATAAGTATAAGCATGGTCTTTAAAGACAAGTCACACCCTTCCTGTCCAGAGATGAAAGATCCAAGGTGAAGGCCACATGGCTTGTATTCTTGAGTCTTTCTTTCTTGATTTATGTGGGTTTATTTTATATCTTCCAACTAGGCTAGAGTTATTCATTCTTTAAAATAGTTTTTAATTTTATTCCATTTTAGTTTATTCTCTAAAATCTCTAGGTATACCATATGTAGAGTAGAAGTTTTGTTTTCTCATTGCCTATTCTACTTTGTTTAATTTCATTTTCTCTCTTATTGCTAGAGCTAATATTTATAGTACAATATTGAATAATAACGTTGATGATGGGCATCCTTACTTCATGCCTAGTCTTAGTGGGAAAACTTTTTACTTGTTGCCATTACTTGCAATGTTTTCTGATGATATTAGGTAGAAAGTATTAATCTTTTATGGAAAGTTTCATTTTTTCATATGTTCTCTACTGGTGACCTAAAGAGGGGTGGGTTGGAGAAAGGTTTCCTATATCACAGTCTTTAGAGTTGAGAGTATTCTTTTGTAAAAGTGTAGAGCTTCATCAATTATTCCAATCCCTTAAAATGAATAAATTCCATCCTTAGTCAAGAACAATTATTAATTGAGTCAATTCCTCAGAACCAAGTGAAACTAGATCTTCTGGAATCAATCAACAGCACTGCCTGAAGGTATTTGTGTTTACCACAACAACCTGAATGAAAGAGAAGGCTCATCCCAGAAAAGTAAAGACATTCCTAGGAAAAATCATAGCAACCTGATCTAAGCACTGATAGACTTAGGTAAACCAGAAACGGGAGAAATAATAGGAAAGACAGATGTCTGGCAGAGAAGACATATATCCAAGATGAGCACTGGCTTTATGAACATCTCAGAGTGGAAGAGGTCTGCTCCTGTTCCAACTTTCTTAATACCTCTCTAGTCATAGAAATTATAGTAATATGCTCTTTAGTTGTGCAATGGTTTCTAGTAATTTGAATTTTACCTCAACTGCAAAGAGTCCAGGGGTAAATTAGAAAAAAGATATAAATGTTAATTTAAGTAGAGTCCAACCTCTGCCTAAATGTTAGGAATTTTACTAACCAAGAGTGTTTCATTACAAAGAAATTCCTTAAAGCTTCAAGAAAGGGAACCCATGAGACAGGGCATTATGTAACCCCAGGTTCGATTTCAAAGTGAAGTCATGATTGTAAGGGGGTGTTATGTTAGTGTAAAGACTACAGAATGTCAGCGCTGGGAACATCCTTGGATCATAGAATGTGAGATCTGCCTGGACTGACAGATAAGAGCATATATTGAAAATCATAACTGGAAAGTCCTTGGAACACAAAATGTCAGAGCTTTGGAGGGTCATGTTACCTCCTCAAAATGCCAGAGCTTAAATGGACTTTGGAACCCACGATGTCACTGTTCCAGAGTTCTGACTATATATAGACTGGACACTCTAGAAGCATCCTCAGCATACAGACAGACAGGGTTGGGAAGATCTTAAGGACACTGACTCTCATTGCTAGGAGTGTATTTGCCTAAACTCACACAGTTTGTGTAGAGACCTCCCCAATTAGGGAGTAGAACCCAGGTGAAGTTAATTGATACATTTGCTCAGGATCCTTGATCTTTCAAAGCTAATTAAGACTAATCTCTTCTTTCCCACATCTGGACTCAGGGAGAACCTGGGATTTGTATAAGGCAAACATAGTTTACCTAACCCTGGGGAGATTACTGAACAAATAGGCACAAAGGCATTTTTCTCTTCTCAGGTGGCAAAAATGAACTCATGAAAGTCACAGCTTAACCCATGGCATTTTATGAGAGACTGATGCTTGCTGGTTTGTCTTAATCATTGCAAATTATTGCTCTGGTGCACCAATTAATATAAATGTGACACGATAAACAGACATTGAATCTTCCTGTATCAAAAACTCCAACCTCTGGGTTCCAGGATGCTTGCTGCTGGCTTGTCCAAAGAGAGACTCACCTTTTCCAGGGGACATCCAGCCCACTTCGGTCATCTATAATCTCTCTAGAGGCCAAAAGAAAAAGAATGAAATCCAGTAAGGCTGCAGCAGCTTGTGCTAATCTAATATGGTTGCCATGGTGACTGGTTGTTGCCAAGGATACCTGGAATCCTGGTATGGAAAAGAAGTCTCCTCAACCCAGAAATTAGGGTGAGTGCAATAAGGAAATTTTATTAAGAGTTAAAGTAGTATTTCAGCTAAGATGGGACAGATGTTTAGAAAACAGCCTTCTGCTTCTCTTCAAGGAAAATGTTTAGAGAGCATGGTCAAGGTTATGGAAAGCCAAGGTTTGATTATAATTTTGGAGCAGATCACTGAACTTTTAGAAACTGTAAAGCACAAATGTGCTTGGTTTTCCACAGAAAAAGAATTGGATCCAAATGAGTGGAAATTAGTAGGAATGAAACTGGGTGAATAGTATAATTCTAATCCAAACTCAAAGGAGTGGAAATTAGTAGGAGAGGATCTTTGTCAATTCTGCAATAAAAGTGCAATTTTCAAAGACATACTTAATACATATAATTTAAGACAACTGGCTTTAGGAAATTATTTAAGTATTACAATGAAGAAAAAGAAGAAAGAGCAAGAAGGGGAGGTGCCAACTAAACTAGGTGAAAAGGAGGAAGAATCAGATAAGAATGGAGTTAAGTACAATTCTGAATGTGATACTTCACAGCAGGAGAAATTAGATCATTCCACATCTCATGACCCTCCCCCCTTAATTAAGCCTTCATGGGTGGAGGAAGAAGGAGGAGGGAGAGAGGCAAAAACACAATCATCTCCTGTGAAGCAGAATATGACAAGATTAAAAGAGGCATTAATTAAGGCAAAAAAATGAAGGAGAAGATATATCTGATTTTATAAATGCATATCCTGTGATTGAAAAGCTTGACTCTTCAGGTCAAAAAGAGAGAAAATACATTCCTTTTAATTTGGAAAAAATTAAAGATTTGAAAAAGGGTTGCACTCTTTATAGGGCTACATCATCTTATGTTAAAATGCTACTAGATAATTTGTGTTATGAAATCTTAACCCCGAATGATTGGAAATTCATAGCAAGAACATGTTTGTAACATGGACAAAATTTATTGTGGCTTTTGGAGTATCATGAATTATGTAGGATTCAAAGCCCAACACAATAGGCAAACAGGAGGTATTGGACAAATCACTTTTGACCAACTAGCTGGTGAAGGTCAGTATGGAGAGAATTCAGAACAGATTTCTTTTCCCATACCAGTGTATGAGCAAATCTCTAAGGCTGCAATAAAAGCTTGGAGTTCTCTCTTCAGATAGAAAGATGAATGTAAAGCTTTCATAAAAATAGAGAAGGTGCCAATGAACCCTTTGCGGATTTTGCGGGACATTTGCAAACAGCT
This sequence comes from Sarcophilus harrisii, assembly GCF_902635505.1. NCBI lineage: Eukaryota > Metazoa > Chordata > Mammalia > Dasyuromorphia > Dasyuridae > Sarcophilus > Sarcophilus harrisii. Next base: position 2,267,258 of record NC_045432.1, read on the forward strand.
GTCATAAGAACCGTTGGAGATAATGCAGCCAAAGAAATAATGACCAGACATCTGGCTAAGAAAATGCCAATGAGATGTGCAAAAGCATTCTATGGGGACTAGACAAAGATGCTCTTTTAGAGGAGATCATAAGGCGCTGTGCCACAGTGGGCACAAATGCTTATTATACCCAAACTATGATGAACATGGAAAGACAGGTTCCCTCTTCCCAAGGGACTTCTAGAGGAACTTGTTGATGTTTTCAATGTGGAAAAGTTGGACATTTAGAGCTCAGTGTAGATATGGAGATACAGTGAGAAGACAGGGTGAGAGAAAACCCCAAACCCCATGTCCAGAATGCAACCGAGGCTTTCACTGGGCCTCTGAATGGAGAGTGACCCAGAGAAATGAGAGGCAGGGCCCAGCTCCTAGATATCATACAAAAGACAGGTGGGGTATGATGGCAGCTGAGGTTACCCCCAGAGAGTCTTTAGAAGGTCAGGACTCCGATGTGATCAATCAGCCTAAAAATAATCATATTACACAAAGACATTACAACTGGGGAGAATACAGGCCTTTTAACCCAACAGGACAGTGTCCAGTGCAAACAGCTCCAATGTAATGGCCATATGATGAGGAGAAATCCCCAAAGTGGTAAACAGAAGGGAATTAGGTAGGTTAACTGCTTGGGAGAGAGGGTTTGTTTGTATTTCTACAGATGGAGAAGGAATCAGATGGTTGCTAATGAACCATATTTACCTTGTCCATCAGAGAGAAAGAGAAAATTAGAAAAACTTCAAAACAAAGGAGAAGATTTAAAAAAACATCTGACACTGAAAGAGCATGGCTGATTATGAGACTGTTAAAAGAACTTTAAAATCTTCAGAAATCATTGGATTCCCTAACCCAAGATGAACAAAAACTAGCAGGAATCATTGCATTCCTTGAGATGAAAAATTGTTGCTGAGACTATTGCAGGACTTCAAAGCTTACAGTAATTATTGGATTCCTGGCACATGAACTCATGGACAATGGATTCCTTTTGGACTATTTCTAGGACTTATGGACATGTATGAATTCTCATGTTGATGCATGTTATTTGTTACATTGCTACTAGCCTGTGTTATATTGCTGCTAGCCTGTTTGTTATATTGCTATGTGCTTATGTATTTTATGTAATTATGTGTAATATCTCCCATAATGATGGATTTATGTATACCTGTTACAAATAAACCCCTTTCGAAACTCCCTAATCTGATTTGATTTCCCATTTCCTTTGGTGTTTTCATCTCCCTTCCTGAGATGTCAGGGAGGATGTGACTACCTTCTTTTTATGGTGTTTTCACTTCTTTTATGAGCAGTCAGGGAGGTCATGACCACCTTATGTTCTAAAACAAAAGTAAACATAATTGTGAGACCAAGGTAACTGTTCTTTGATCCTGAAAGGCACAAGGAAAACAAACAAGGAGAGGAGACAATAAACCAGGGAACAGGAGCATGGGGTGGGGAGGGGACATTGAATGCAAAACAGAGGATTTTATAGTTGACCCTTGAGGTAAAAGGGAGCACTGGAACATATTTAGGTGTCTGTGTATATAAGAGGCAGGGCAGGGGAGATGGAGACATGATCAGACCTGCGCATGAAAGTTGACAGAGTTGGAAAATGGAGTGTCTTGTGCATAGAGCAGCAAGTAGTAGGAGAGGGGCTCTGGATCACAGACTGGAGGGAGGGTATAATTTGTAGGAGGAATGCACATATTGGGCCAGATTGTGGTGGGCTGTGAATGCCAAACAGAAGTTTTCATATTTCATCCTTTTTCAAATATATATGTGTGTATGTATTTTTAACATTGACCTTTACAATATTTTATTTGTTTGTTCTCCCTCCCTACATTGTAGAGGGCTGAAACTCTGAATAGGTGTATTTGAATCAGAAACCCAGCACTTAAGGCTTATTACCTATTCAATATGAGACAATGACTCTATTAGCATATGTTTGGATAAATGGCTCTTCTCACAGTTGGTGCTGGCTCAATGTTTGGTGTTAAGATAATGGTAGGCAAGGATTAGAGGATGGGGTGAGACAGACCAGAGTCATTTGGCAGCAGGAGGGGGAGGAGAGAAGTTGGTGACTTTGGAGGGGAGAATCCAGGATAGATCATTGGTGAGCCACCTGGCGCTTTGTCTGTCTTCTTCACTTCTCCCCTTAAAGACCAAGGACTTTTACTTAACCTGACTCTGGCTGATCCTGAGGCCTCCAGGGAGCTAATCCGGACTTTACACTACATCCCCTCCCAACTTCCCAAGATGGCAATATGGAGTATATACGTCATATCATTTTGAACCTATTTCCACTAGTCATGTTGTAAAAGAAGGATCAGAACAAAAAGGAAACACCACAGGAAAAGAAAAAAAAAGTGAAAATAGTATCCTTTAATCTGGATTCAGTCTTTATAATTCTTTCTCCTTTCCATCATTAGTCTTTCAGAAATGCCATAGATCATTGTATTTCGGAGAAGTGTAACATCTATCAAAGTTGATCATCGGCACGACCTTACTGTTACCATGTACAAAGTTTTCCTGGTCTGTTCCCTTCACTCAGCACCAGTTCATCCAAGGCTCTTCAGGTTTTCTGATACCACCTGCTCCATGTCTTCTCACTTGCTAATTTCGGTGAATCTATATTCACTTAAAATGCAACCTTTCACTTTTCTATTTTTAATGAACAAATATTAATTTTCCTTCCCATCAATCCCCTATTGACAAAGTACTATAGAGTGCATAACTTCCCAGTTCACTGATTACATATTTGCCCTTCGATATGTTCACCTTCTACCACAGGCTTCCAATAACAATGAAAATGAGTCCTTCCTTTTCCCAGACAAGAAATCAATGTTCATGGGTTTTTTGCCCAAGATCACAAAATGAATGAAAAACAGGGCTGGAATTTTGAACCCATTTTCCAATAAATTACAAGAACTGATGTTTGTTAGCCTACATTTTAGTCTTCATAGCCATTCACTTAAAAGTAATTATTAAGATCTACAAAAATGCCACTACTTATGAAAGGGTAGACAAGGTCACTTTTATGTTTTTAGCATTCATTACTTATCCAATGTGTGTGGAGTCAGCACCAAGATTTTGATGGAGAAAAAACATGACCCGTCCAACCTCTATGGACTGAGGCAGTCATCAGTGTGTCACTCATTTTCATCCTTTAGCTTATTAACATTTGAAGAAAAAGAGATAAAATAGTTTTTCAGTGACTTCCACATGGCAGTACTGTAACAGTTGATATAAGATTAAATTTGGAAATGTCCATGTTTTGTGAACTCCTGGAGATGGAGCTTGTTATTTTGAAAAAGCATCTCAGAAACAGCAGCTTTAATTAACTGTTGCCTGACTGATGCTTCATAAGAACACATGGACACTATGCATCCTTCAACAGAAGCCACATTCTACTTACAGATATAAGGAAACGCAATAGGTTGTGTGGCAAGGGAAAATTTTTAAATTTTATCATGATTAAAACAGACTATAAAGTCAGATAGTTGTTTATTATTAATCCCTGGCTCATTTGGTTCGATTTTTAAAAATGAATTTTAATAGAAAATTTTGGAAAATAGTGAGGATGTCTTAGCATCAAAGCAGGCTTCAGACCCTAGGAAAAGGAACAATACTATTCTAGGGTAAAACAGTAAATTTGGATCAATTCAGTGATTGGGAAATACTATCATTGAGTTATTACTCAGTTTCTTCATGTAACAAAAATATATTCAGCTATTTCCTTTACTTATAGAGGATGGTCTCTAAAAGTGACAGGCTTCTACAATATGTGCAAATTAATTGCCTTTTTGAAGCAGCTAGTGACAAGGGTTCCCACAGGTGCTTTGCTACCCCTTTCAAGAGGACACAGTATTTCCAGCCAATGTTGACAATTATCCCTTTCCTTGGTCATTTTACACAATGACCAAGTGCTGAAAGGTGTTTTCTAGTAAATAGAAAAGAATCATCTTCACACCCATACCTTGGAATCTCCATAGGTAATCTGGTGCTTTTGAACCTAATTGTCTTTTGGACCCAAAATTATTTATTAAATGTTATAGACATGAACTCACGTGAACATTTTCCTGCCGGATCAATTAGCCTCAACAATTTAACCAAATTCATTGTTTACATAGAGCTAAGTATGCCACATAATATTAAATTCCAAGGAAATGATTTTGCCTTTCAACTTATATTGTGTCATTCAAGTAGAACATCTTAGTGCTTGTAATAAATACCATTAAGTTTTCTTTTAATTAACTTTTAGTAAAATTAGTTTCCTTAATTTTTAAAATCAGGTATATATTTTTATTTTTACTTTATTTGAGATCATGCTTTGTACCTCTGCCTTTTTTTTACTTTAGCTGAAGCATGATGGATTCTGTTCCAGTCCATTATTTAAAAGTTCTCTATGTGTCCTTCTATATTTACTGTGTTTCTTTTAAACAATATATTGTAGAATTCTGGTTTCTAATACATCCTGTTGTATGCTTCTGTTTTATATGTGAGCTCTTCTCTTTCAAATATATAGGAATGGTTACTAATAGCTTCTTTCCCTCCATCCTATTTTCTTCTGTTTTTTCTCTTTCTTTTTACCCTATTCCTCCTCAATGGCCTATTTTGCTTCTAACCACTGCCCACCCTATTGTCCTACCCTATTGCCTTTCTCTTCTCAGAAGGACATCATGTGTTTGAGGTCTGCAGGCTCTGCAGGTCCTGCAGGTCTGCAGGAATACAAATATCTTATTTAAGATTTTAGCATCAATATTCATAAAAATATGGAACGCTTCACGAATTTGCGTGTCATCCTTGCGCAGGGGCCATGCTAATCTTCTCTGTATCGTTCCAATTTTAGTATATGTGCTGCCGAAGCGAGCACAGAGCTTATTTTATAACGAAAAAAAGAACTCTTCATGTTGTGGATTCATCAGTTTTACAGAGGTGTAGGGAGTTTGACAATAGTCAGCTGTTGGGCATGTCAAGAGTGTAATGAGGAGATTTTAGAGTAAGGCAACTGTTCAATTGAATACTTCATTGGCTTAGAACTTATTTTATCATTCTGTGAATTTTTTTGAAAAGCCTTCTTCAGTGTTTCTTTAAGGATTTCTGCTAGGGATCTGTCTAGCTCACTGAGAAAGAAAGAGTAACTTACTAAAAGATGGTTATTTTATTTTATTTCTTTTTAAGATATATTTAGACTCATTCTCACTTATCTACTATTAAATTTTATTAAAAGATTCATTCAGTAAATGTAATTGGAAATTAAGACTTAAAGGATATTTATGCTAGCTTAGGTCTTCAAAAGGAAAGGACACTCAAACGTGATACTAAAGTAAATTCATGTTATCAATATTAACTGATTTAGAGATTGTCCTTTTCATATCTTCTCTACTTTTGTTTTTATTGAAAACTCTTCTGTCTTGTCTCTATTACAAATAACACTAGTTCTTTATTGTAGACAGATACTACTTACTGGTTTAGGAAAGTCCCATTTAGGAGACAGAAAGGAGTACACTTTCTTTTCAGCAGTTCATGGAACCTATACAAAAATAGACCATAATATATGGTCTAAAAACCTCAAACTCAAATGCAGTAAGGCAGAAATAGTGAATGCATCCTTTTCAGACCACTTTGCAATAAAAATTACACTCAACAAAAAGCCACGGGAAAGTAGACCAAAAAATAATTGGAAACTAAATAATCCCATACTAAAGAATGATTGGGTGAAACAGCAAATCATAGACATAATTAATAACTTCACCCAAGAAAATGACAATAATGAGACATCATATCAAAATGTGTGGGATACACCAAAGCAGTAATAAGGAAATTTCATATCTCTAAGAGGCTTACTTGCATAAAGTAGAAAAAGAGAAGGTCAACGAATTGGGCTTGCAACTAAAAATGCTAGAAAAGGAACAAATTAAAAACCCCCAGTCAAACACTAAACTTGAAATTCTAAAAATAAAAGGAGAGATCAATAAAATTGAAAGTAAAAAAACTATTGAATTAATTAAGAAAACTAAGAGTTGGTTCTATGAAAAAAAACAACTAAATAGACAAACCCTTAGTAAATCTGATTAAAAAAAGGAAAGAGGAAAATCAAATTGTTAGTCTTAAAAATGAAAAGGGAGAACTCCCCACTAATGAAGAGGAAATTAGAGCAATAATTTGGAATTACTTTGCCCAAATTTATGGCAATAAATTCGACAACTTAAATGAAATGGAAGAATATCTTCAAAAATATAGCTTGCCCAGATTAACAGAGGAAGAAGTAAATATCCTAAACAGTCCCATCTTAGAAAAAGAAATAGAACAAGCTATTAACCAACTCCCTAAAAAAATCCCCAGGACCAGATGGATTTACATGTGAATTCTACCAAATATTTAAAGAACAATTAACCGCAATACTATATAAACTATTTGAAAAAATAGGGAGTGAAGGAGTCCCATCAAACTCCTTTTATGACACAGACATGGTACTGATACCTAAACCAGGTAGGCTGAAAACAGAGAAAGAAAATTATAGACCAATCTCTCCAGAAAATCGTCCACAGAATAATACACTATGATCAAGTAGGATTTATACCAGGAATGCAGGGCTGGTTGAATATTAGGAAAACTATTAGCATAATTGACTATATCAATAAGCAAAATAACAAAAACCATATGATCATCTCAATAGATGCAGAAAAAGCATTTGATAAAATCTAACATCCATTCCTAATAAAAACACTTGAGAGTATAGGAATAAATGGACCTTTTCTTAAAATAGTCAGGAGCATATATTTAAAACCATCAATAAGCATCATATGCAATGGGGAAAAACTGGAATCTTTCCCAGAAAGATCTGGAGTGAAGCAAGGTTGCCCACTGCCAACATTATTATTCAATATTGTATTAGAAACACTAGCCCCGGCAATAAGAGTCAAGAAAGAGATTAAAGGAATCAGAATAGGCAGTGAGGAAACCAAACTATCACTCTTTGCAGATGATATGATGGTATACTTAGAGAACCCGAGAGATTCTACGAAAAAGCTATTAGAAATAATCCATAACTTTAGAAAAGTTGCAGGTTATAAAATAAATCCCCATAAATCCTCAGCATTTTTATACATCACCAACAAAATCCAACAGCAAGAGATACAAAGAGAAATTCCATTCAGAATAACTGTTGACAGCATAAAATATTTGGGAATTTATCTACCAAAGAAAAGTCAGGAATTATATGAGCTAAATTACAAAAAACTTTCCACACAAATAAAGTCAGAATTAAACAATTGGAAAAATATCAAGTGCTCCTGGATAGGTCGAGCAAATATAATAAAGATGACAATACTCCCTAAACTAATCTATTTATTTAGTACTATACCAATCCGACTTCCAAGAAAATATTTTAATGATCTAGAAATAATAACAACAAAATTCATATGGAATAATAAAAGGTCAAGAATCTCAAAAGAATTAATGAAAAAAAAATCAAATGAAGGTGGCCTAGCTGTACCTGATCTAAAACTATATTATAAAGCAGCAGTCACCAAAACCATTTGGTATTGGCTAAGAAATAGATTAGTTGATCAGTGGAACAGGTTAGGTTCACAAGACCAAATAGTCAACTATAGCAATTTAGTGTTTGACAAACCCAAAGATCCTCAGTTTTGGGATAAGAATTCATTATTTGACAAAAACTGCTGGGATAACTGGAAATTAGTATGGCAGAAATTAGGCATGGACCCACACTTAACACCATATACCAAGATAAGATCAAAATGGGTCCATGATTTAGACATAAAGAATGAGATTATAAACAAATTGGAGGAACATAGGATAGTTTATCTCTCAGCCTTGTGGAAGAGGAAGAAGTTTGTGACTAAAGACGAACTAGAGACCATTATTATTGATCACAAAATAGAAAATTTTGATTATATCAAATTAAAAAGCTTCTGTACAAACAAAACTAATGTAAACAAGATTAGAAGGGAAGCAACAAACTGGGAAAACATCTTCACAGTTAAAGGTTCTGATAAAGGCCTCATTTTCAAAATATATAGAGAACTGACTCTAATTTATAAGAAACCAAGCCATTCTCCAATTGATAAATGGTCAAAGGATATGAACAGACAATTTTCAGATGATGAAATTGAAATCATTACCACTCATATGAAAGAGTGTTCCAAATCATTATTAATCAGAGAAATGCAAATTAAGACAACTCTGAGATACCACTACACACCTGTCAGATTGGCTAAGATGACAGGAAAAAATAATGAGTGTTGGAGGGGATGGGGGAAAACTGGGACACTGATACATCGTTGGTGGAGCTGTGAACGAATCCAACCATTCTGGAGAGCAATCTGGAATCATGCCCAAAAAGTTATCAAACTGTGCATACCCTTTGATCCAGCAGTGTTTCTACTGGGCTTATACCCCAAGGAGATACTAAAGACGGGAAAGGGACCAGTATGTGCCAAAGCCAAAATGTTTGTGGCAGCCCTGTTTGTAGTGGCTAGAAGCTGCAAACTGAGCGGATGCCCATCAATTGGAGAATGGTGGGTAAATTGTGGTATATGAATGTTATGGAATATTATTGTTCTGTAAGAAACGACCAGCAGGATGAATACAGAGAGGCCTGGAGAGACTGACCCAAACTGATGCTGAGTGAAATGAGCAGAACCAAGAGATCATTATATACATCAACAACGATACTGTATGAAGATGTAATCTGATGGAAGTGGATTTCTTTGACAAAGAGACCTAATTCAGTTTCAATTGATCAATGATGGACAGAAGCAGCTACACCCAAAGAAAAAAACACTGGGAAATGAATGTAAACTGTTTGCATTTTTGTTTTTCTTCCCGGGTTATTTCTACCTTCCGAATCCAATTCTCCCTGTGCAACAAGAAAACTGTTTGGATCTGCACACATACATTGTATCTAGGATATACTTGGATATATTCAACATATATAGGACTGCTTGCCATCTAGGGGAGGGGGTGGAGTGTGGGAGAGAAAAATCGGAACAGAAGTGAGTGCAAGGGTTAATGTTGTAAAAAAAAATTACCCTGGCATGGATTCTGTCAATAAAAAGTTACTATAATAAAAAAAAAGGAAAGTCCCATTTATTCCAATGTTTCTTGTGTTTTGCATAATAATAGGTTTTGTATTTTACTGCTTTAAAAT
>NC_045432.1:2276562-2346384 GCF_902635505.1 Sarcophilus harrisii
ATCAATTGAAACAAAGTTAGATCTTCTCTTTCTTGAAGAAATCCAATTCCATCAGAATACATCCTAATACAGTATCATTGTTGAGGTATATAATGATCTCCTGGTTCTGCTCATTTCACTTAGCATCAGTTCGTGTCAGTCTCTCCAAGCCTCTCTGTATTCATCCTGCTCGTCGTTTCTTACAGAATAATAATATTCCATAATATTCATATACCACAATTTACTCAACCATTCTCCAATTGATGGGCATTCATTCATTTTCCAGCTTCTGGCCACTACAAACAAGGCTGCCACAAACATTTTGGCACATACATCCCTTTCCCTTCTTTAGTATCTCTTTGGGGTATAAGCCCAATAGAAATACTGGTGGATCAAAGGTATACACAGTTTGATAACTTTCAGCATAGTTCAAATTACTCCTCGAAATGGCTGGATGTTCACAATTCCTGTAATATATCAATCCCTGTGTTCCCATCCTCTCCAACATTCTGCATTATCTTTTCCTGTCATTCTAGCCAATCGGCAGGTGTATAGTAGTATCTCAGAGTTGTCTTAATTTGCATTTCCCACAGTCAATAGTGATTTGGAACACTCTTTCCTTGTAATTATTAATAGTTTCTCTTCATCCTCTGAATATTGTCTGTTCATATCCTTTGACTATTTATCAATTGGAGAATGAAGCGATTTCTTATAAATTAGGTGTTCTCTATATATTTTGGAAATGATCCTTAATCAGAACCTTTGATTATAAAGTATTTTTCCCAGTTTGTTTCCTTCTAATCTTGCCTGCATTAGTTTTTTGTTTGTATAAAAACTTTTCAATTTGATACATAATCAAATTTTCTGTTTTGTAGTCAATAGTGATCTCTAGTTCTTTGGTCATAAATTCCTTCCTCTTCCACAGGTCACGAGGTAAACTATCTATGCTCTTACAATTTGTTATGATCTCATTCTTTATACCCTAGATCATGAACCCATTTTGACCTTATCTTGGTGTAGGGTGTTAATTAATGGGTCAATTACCTAATTTCTACAATACTAATTTCAATTTTCCCAGCAATTTTGTCAAATAATGCATTCTTATCCCAAAACTGAGGTCTTTGGGTTTGTCAAACACTAGATTATTAAAGTTATTGGCTGTTTGTCCTTTAAAGAACCTAACCTATTCCACTGATCAACTAGTCTGGCTGTGTAATACCAGATGGTTTTAGTAACCACTTCTTATAATATAATTTTAGATCTCTGATACAACTGGAAATACACCTTCATTTGATTTTTTCGTGTAATTCCTTATGGGTTCGACTTTAGACAGTCTTCTATCCACCCTCCTCTTTATAGGGGAGTTCATCCCATTCATTTACAGTTAAAATTACTAATTCTGTATTTCCTGCCATCCTAATATCCCCAGATTATGCTTTTTTCTTCTTTGCCCTCCTTCCCCCCCTTCCTTAGTATTAAACTTATTGGTTCCACTAACGTCTTAGCTTTCCCTCTTAGTATCCCTCCTTCTTCCCTGAATTCTTCCCTTTCTTGTACCTTCCCTTATTACTCTTTTCCTTTTCTTTTCCTCCCACTTTTTAAATGAGGGTGAGAGAAGATTGTCTATAAAACAAATGTCAATTATTTCCAATTTGAGCCAACTCGGTAGAGTAAGATTCACAATGTTCCTCCCCTCTAAGTTCCCTCAGGTATGATAGTTTTCCTTTGCTTCATCGACGCATGTAGTTTCCTTTTTATATCACTACACTACAGCTTCCAATATTTCCCTTTCTACTTCCTTTTTTATGCTACTCTGTAAAATCAATTAACCATGTGATTTTTTATGTATATCCACAACAAATACAGTTCTCCAAGTGTTCCTTTTATCTTTTCTACTTGTCTTGAGTCCCATTGTTGGGTCATTCTTTGTACATCTGGTTTTCTTTAAAGTAGATGGAATTCCACCTGTTACATTAAATGTCCATCTTCTATGGAAAAAATGCTCAGCTTAGCTGGGTAGCTTATTCTTAGCTGCATTTCATTCTTTTTTGCCTTGTAGACCTAAAATTCAGGCCCTTCAGTCACTTAATGTTGAGGCAGCCAGATCTTGTGTCACCCTTATTGTAGCATCTTAGTATTTGAATTGTTTTTCCTGGCTGGTTGTAAGTTTTTTCTTTATTCTGAAAATTCTGAAGTTTGGCTGTGTTCCTCAAAGTCTTTATTTTAGGGTCTTTTCAGAAGGTGTTCGATGGATGCGCTTTCCACGCCTATTTTACCTTCCCGTTCTATTCACTTCTGGGCAGTTCTCTTTAATGATTTCTGTAAAAATAATACCATCTTTTTCATTATAATTTTTTGGGTACTCGATGATCATAATTTGTCCTAGATCTATTTTCAGGTCTGTTGTTTTTTAGTAAATATTTGATATTTTTTCAAACTTTCATTTTTTGGTTTGCTGAAATAATTCTTCCTGTCTCAATGAATCAGTCATTTCTACTTGTTCAGTTCTGATTTTAGTATGTTGTTTAGCTGATGCTTTTTACTTCTTTTGTATATGTCCGATTGAGTTTTTTTTTCCTTTTTTTTTTATTTAATAGCCTTTTATTTACAGGATATATGCATGGGTAACTTTACAGCATTAACAAATGCCAAAACCCTTGTAACAATTCTTCACCTCTTACCCCCATCCCTCCCCCCAGATGGCAGGATGACCAGTAGATGGTAAATATATTAAAATATAATTAGATACAATAAGTATACATGACCAAAACGTTATTTTGCTGTAAAGAATCAGACTCTGAAATATTGTACAATTAAGCTTGTGAAGGAAATCAAAATGCAGGTGTGCATAAATATAAAGTTGGGAGTTCAATATAATGATTTTAGTCATCTCGAAATTAACTTTCTCTAGGCGTAGCTGGTTCAGTTCATTACTGCTCCATTGGAAATGAGTTGATTGATCTCGTTGCTGAGATGGCCTGGTCCATTCAGAACTGGTCATCATATAATATTGTTGTTGAAGTATATAATGATCTCCTAGGGTCCTGCTCGCTTCCTCGGCATCAGTTCGTGTAAGTCTCTCCAGGCCTTTCTGAAATCATCCTGTTGGTCATTTCTTACAAGTAATATTCATAATATTCCTTATACACCACAATTTATTCAGCCATTCTCCAAGTATTGGACATCATTCTGATTTCCAGTTTTAGCCACTACAAAGGGCTTACCCACAAACATTTGTGCACATACAGGTCCCTTTCATCTTATAATCTCTTTGGGATGCTGTCCCAGTAAGCCAACACTTTCTTTGGATCAAAGGGTATACAGTTTGATAACTTTTTGAGCATAGATCAAACTACTCTCCAAAATGGTTGGATTCGTTCACAACTCCACCAACAATGAATCAATGTCCCACAGTTTTCCATCCCCTCAACAATCATCATTATTTTTTCCTGTCATCTTAATCCAGGCAGGTGACAGTAGTATCTTAGAGTTGTCTTGGTACATTTCTCTGATTAATAATGACTTTGAGCATCTTCATATGACTAAAATAGTTTCAATTTCTTCATCTGAGAATTGTCTGTTCATATCAACGGCCAAAATTTTCAACTGGAGAATGGCTTGATTTTTATAAATTAGGTTAATTCTCTATATATTTTTCAAAATGAGACCTTTATCAGAACATTTGACTGTAAAATATTTTTCCCAGTTATTATTCCCTTCTAATCTTGTCTGCATTAGACTTTTGTTTGTACAAAAAACTTTTTCAGTTTAGTATAATCAAAATTTTTTTTTTTCTATTTTGTGATCAATGTGATCGTTCTACTTTAGTCATAAAGACCTTCCCTTTCCACAGGTCTGAGAGGTAAACTATCTCATGTTCCTCTAATTATTAATAATTTCATTCTTTGTGCCTGGTCCTTGAACATTTTGACCTTATCTTGGTGTACAGCGTTAAGTATGCTGATCTAATGCTAGTTTCTGCCATATTGGTTCTAATTTTCCAGCAATTTTTATCAAACAGTAAGTTATCCCAAAGCTGGGGATCTTTGGGTTGTCAGACTAGGTTGCTATATTTGTTGTTTGTCCTTGAACCTAATCTATTCACTGATCAACACAATTATTCCTTGGCCAGTAAATGGTTTTGGTAACTGCTGCTCTATAATATAATTTAGATCTGGTGGCCTAAGCCACCTTCATTTGATTTTTTTTCATTAATTCCTTAATTCTTGACCTTTGTTTTCCATATGAACTTCTTATTTATTTTCTAGGTCATTAAAATAGTTTTGGGACTCTGATTGGTATAGCGCTAAATAAATAGATTAGTTTAGGTAATATTGTCATCTTATTATATTTGCTCTCTATCCCGAACATTTAATATTTTTCAATTGGATTTAGATCAGACTAATTTGTGTAAAAGTGGTCTGTAATTTTGCTCCTAAAGTTCAGTTTTCCCTTGGCAGATAGATTCCCTAAATATTTTATATTATCAGTGATTACGCTAGAAATGGAATTTCTCTTGTAACTCTGACTGTTGGATTTATTAGTGATATATAAGAATACTGATGATTTATGTAGGTTTATTTTATAACCAGCAACTTTGCTAAGTTGTGGATTATTTCTAATAACTTTTAACAAGAATCTCTGGGGTTCTCTAAGTATACCATCATGTCATTGTGAGTGATTTGGTTTCCTCATTGCCTATTCTTATTCCTTTAATCTCTTTCTCAGCTCTTATTGCTAAAATAGTTTCCTATTACAATATTAATTAGCCAACAGTGATGATGGCAACCTTGTTTCACTCAGATCTTATTGGGAATGGAGTTTGCGGTTTGTCTCCGTACATATAGTGCTTGCGATGGTTTAAATGGTGCTGCTGATTGTTTGGGAAAGTAAATAAATGGACTTTCGCCCAAAATAGTCAGAACATGTTAAGGCAAATCAATAACACCATGGGCAATAGAGCTGGAACCTTCCCAATGAATCAGGGTGAATCAAAGATTGCCACTATCTCGATGATGATATTGTATTGAAATGCTAACCTTGGCAATAAGAGTCAGAAAGGAAGTTAAAGGGCAAGTGGAGTAATGAGGGAAGTCAAACTATCTTTCTTGCCGAATAATGCTACTCCTAAAAGCATCGAAATAATTCATATCTTTGTAAGTTGCGAGACTCTAGTCATATAAATCATCGGCATTTTACTCATCGCAACAGCATCAACGGCAAAAGTCTGAGATGTTCCATTCAAAATAACTGTCAGTGGCATAAAATGTTTGTTAATCTATCTGATGAGGAACGTCAGAATTATGAGCAAAAGTGAAAAATTTTCACACAAAATATAAATTCCGATTTAAATAACTTTGGAAAATGTTAAGTTCTCTTGGATAGGCCAGTAAACATAACAAAAAATGACAATACTCCCAAACCCATCTATTTATTTAGTACTATACCCGTCAGACTCCCAAGCAAATGGTTAATGATCTGAAAATATAACAATAATTCATATGGAAGAATAAAGGGCGAGAATATCTCAAGGGGTGAGCACAAAAAAAATCCGTGAGACATTTAACTGCCTGATCTAAACTTCTCGGATTATAAAACGCCACCAAAACGCACGGTATTGGCACAAGCATGATTGATCAGTGAAACAATTCAAAGATGCAATACAAAATGGTGAACTATGGCAATCTAGTGTTTGACAAGTAAAATCAACTATTAACGATCAGGGTCGTGGTTGACGAAAACTGCTGGGAAAGGCACAGGAAATTATTATGGCAGAGGTAGGCATGGAACCACATAACGCAACATACCAGATAAGATAAAACAAGGTCTATCGATTTGTCATAAAAACGAGATTATAAATAAATTAGAGGAACATAGGATAGCTGACTTCTCAGAATTGTGGAGGAGGAAGAAATTTATGACCAAAGATGAACTAGAGATCATCATTGATCACAAAATAGAAAATTTGGATTATATCAAATTAAAAAGCCTTTGTACAAACAAAACTAATGCAAGCAAGATTAGAAGGCAAGCAACAAAGTAAGAAAACATTTTCACAGTTAAAGGTTTTGATAAAGACCTCATTTCCAAAATATATAGAGAACTGACTATAATTTAAAAGAAATCAAGCCATTCTCCAACTGATAAATGGAAAAAGTATATGAAAAGAGAAATTTCAGATGAGGAAATTGAAACTATTTCCACTCATATGAAAGAGTGTTCCAAATCAGTATTGATCAGAGAAATGCAAATTAAGACAACTCTGAGATACCACTACACACCTGTCAGATTGGCTAAGATGACAGGAAAAAATAATTATGAATGTTGGATGGGATGTGGGGAAAACTGGGATACTTATGCATTGTTGGTGGAGTTGTGAGCGAGTCCAACCATTCTAGAGAGCAATCTGGAATTATGCCCAAAAAGTTATCAAACTGTGCATACCCTCTGATCCAGCAGTGCTCCTACTTGGCTTATATCCCAAAAAATACTCAAGAAGGGAAAGGGACCTGTATGTGCCAATATTTTTGTGGCAGCCCTGTTTGTAGTGGCTAGAAAGTGGAAAATGAATGGATGCCCAACAATTCGAGAATGGTCGGGTAATCTGTGGTATATGATTGTTAGGGAATATTATTGTTTTATAAGAAATGACCAGCAGGATGAATACAGGGGGGCTGGGAGAGACTTGCATGAACTGAAGCTAAGTGAAATGAGCAGAAACAAGAGATCATTTTACACTTCCACAACGATACTGTATGAGGATGGATTCTGATGGAAGTAGATTTCCTCAAGAAAGAGAAGATCTAATTCAGTTTCAATTGTTCAGTGATGGACAGAAGCAGCTACACCCAAACAAAGAACACTGGGAAATGAATGTATACTGTTTGCATTTTTGTTTTTCTTCCCAGACTATTTTTATCTTCTGAATCTAATTCTTCCTGTGAAACGAGGGAACTATTCAGTTCTGCACACATATATTGTTTCTAGAAAATATTCTGACATATTAAACATGAATATAACTGTTTGCCATCTGGGGGAGGGGGTGGAGGGAGGGAGGGGAAAAGTCAGAACAGAAGTGAGTGCAAGGGATAATGTTGCAATAATTACCCAGGCATGGGTTCTGCCAATAAAACTTATGATTAATAAAAAAAGAAAAAATTACCAAAGGCATTCACAGAGTAGATCATGTGTCTGAACAAGTTTGGAAATCCCCCTTCACCAGTAGCTCGTTGTCTTGGTTTCATGGTAGCTGGTGGAAACAACTCTTATGGTATGGACATATTGCAATCAGCGGTATTATTCTGTTGTCAGTATGTCTACCCTGTATCACTACATTAGTAACCAGAATAGTTCAATGGTCTCTATTAAAAAATTGCATACAGAAGATGCTATTAAAATGATGATTCTTCAGAGAAAAGGCTGGAATGTATTTGAGAGGGATGATTCTGATGGTGAGCTTGGTAAACAATGTATAGATATGTTAACTGATTTCAAATGGTGTGTAAGTTCTTCATAGAAATATGATGAAAAATCATTTACATATCACAAGGGGGAATTGTGTGGAATGGAGAGATAAGGTGATGATCTTACAGGAAGGTATAAATTACTTTTTTGTATTTCATTTTCATTATCTCTGTGTCTTTGTGGTGACCTGTGTAAGTAGAGTGTGTGTAAACCAATATTTACTTAAGCCCTGGCCATCTATAGACATATTTACTTAAGTTTTACTTAACCTGAGCTGATGACATTTATCAATGTTTGACATTATCAATATTTAGACTGTGAGCCTAATAATCTGAAGTTTGAAGGTCTTGATTGATGGTTTCTTTGGAATGGGGGAAACTGAAACATTCCATTCTAATCTACTTTGGCACCAATGTCTAATATACAATTAGAGGGCACTATGCTTCTTGATGCTCCCCAATTTGTGATGTAATTTCTTGTAACAAAATCTATAAAATGCATAGATATTCTTCTAATGCTTCAGCTCTCCTACTGCAAGCTTTCCCTTTCCCTTTTCTCATGGTGGGACTGCTCATTCTCATGAGAATGGAATAAATAATCTTTGTTTTCTACTTTGAGAGATTTCTGAGTAGTCATTTTTGGGCAGGGCTCCTTTATGTCCCACACAATACCGCCACAATTTATTCAGCCATTCCCCAATTGATGGGCGTCACCTCGATTTCCATTCTTTGCCCTGAGAAGAGAGCTGCTACAAATATTTTTGGACATGGTGATATTATCATACTTTTAATTAGTTTGTTACACATTTCCCGATATTATCCACAAGGTCCCAGCTTCATTGGAGTTTAAAGGGAAGTAGAAACCTGTTATTTTCAGGAAGCCAGCTAACGAAATAGATCTGACTCTGTAGAGGAAAGTGTAAGAACAACATAGCCCTTCTATCTCTGACAATCCATGGCTTCCATCTGACTCAAGGGTCTATGACCTTTCCCTCTGGGACATTCTATGTTCCAGCACTCAGGTCCTTTTTAACCCGGCATTTGTCTGTTAAAGGAATCCTCTGAACTTGAACGACCTGTAGTCAGTGACCTCTGCATCCCAACAGGCTGCATCCTGGCTCTAAGTACTGCATGCACTGAAGTTGGGTATGAGACCAGAGGATTTGAGGGGAGGGATCCCTTGGACTGGAGCATGTAAGGAAAGCCTAGAACAATGCTGAGCAGGGAAGTAAGAGATAGTAAGGCTAGTGTGCCTGAAAACAATGAAGTTTTTACTACCTGAGAAGCAAGAGAGTAGATTCTGTTAAAGAATTTTCCCTTTGTACAATCTGTGTTTCTTGACCTCATTCATTTCTTAGCTGGTAGAACCTCACTGAGCATCAAGCCATATTTCAGGCCAGGAACATGTGGGTCAAGTTGTACCTCAAACCTACTCTCTCTGGACTATGCAGTCCCAGGCTTAAGGCCACTAGGACCTTCCTTTGTAGAATGGTGCTGTGCTTTGTAAGGCAAGGGCAGAAGGAATGCCTGTGTCAGGGGTCCTTTCATTCCCTGTCATAATGTGCCAGCTGGTGCCCTCTAGGGTAAGTGGGGTGTTGGAGAAGTATGTAATGGCCCTCGAAAGTCAAAATATGTACTCCTTCTTATTTACATCCTCCAAAGCAAAAGGCACTGAGTCAAAGGGCAAGAAGGAGGCAGGGTTCAGGTTGGACTCAGCATGTCTGGCTTCCAGCAGGCCCCCAGTCTTCCCAAGTTACAGAAGGTGTAATCTAGGCCCCTTTGCTTTCTGCCTGTACTGTTCAAGACTCTCACCATGTCTTCATGTCTACTCTGACCCCTGGAAGAAGGCTAGACCTCAGGCTTCTGCTTGCCATGTGAATGCATGGAGCCCAGAATCCATCCAGAATCCTGCTGGATGTTTGGTTCTGCCTTTTATCCAGGGCTTGAGGCAGCAGGAAGCTCAATCATTCAGGGATAGCAAGGTCTTTAAGAAGGAAGTATGCTGCAAGGTGGGGTTGATGTCAGTAAATGATGCTGGCTTTGGAAGACTGTCCTGGCCAATCAAGGTCAACTAGAAAAGTCAGGGTGATTCCGTCCTGTGCTCATGGTAAGGAGTCTGGAAAAAGTCCTGTCGCCCACCTCTGACATGGGCCTTGATACTGAGCCCACAGCTCAGATCCTCAGGTAATTACTAGACAAGGAGCTCAGGCTGGGGCGCTCAGGCCTCAAGGGTCAGATGTCCTATTCTTGCTGGGTACTAGAATGGACAAAGTCTGTCCGTGGCTATTCCCTGGGCCTCCATCTGAAGTTCCATTTAGGAGCCAGGAGGAAAGGGAATATAGGAGAGACTTTCTTGAATATTTCTACCTCTTCTCATTTGATATTATAAATCCATAGCAGCAGACTCCTTCTTGGCTGGAGTGAGGTTTAAATTGAGGCAATCATTGGAATGGAACCTCCATTGCTGAAGTTGGGAAGAGAGACAGCTGAGCACTGCATCCAGAAGTTCCAAGGGCTTTGATGTGTGGGTACCATGTTTATTAAGAACAAGGAGATAAAAGCCAGGATCAGGCAGATTAGGCCACCTCATTCCCATAACTTCCTTGACTCCAACTTGCCGAGATCTCCTTTCTCTGATTCTCTTAAAGGAGTGTGTATATCATTAGAGCTGGACATTCCTTTTGTGTTTTTTTTTGGCTATGGCAATTGGAGTTAAGTGACTTGCCCAGGGTCACACACCTAGAACAGCTAGGATATATTAAGTGTCTGAGGCTAGATTTGAACTCAGGTCTTCCTGACTACAGGGCTGGTATTCTGTCCACTGTACCACCCACCTGCTCCATGGCATTCCTTCTTTATAAGCTCTTTCTGGTCCTTCACTTCAGATTGCTGGAAAAGGTGGTCTCCTAAGTGGTGTGTCTTGAGAGGTTACAATCACAGTTCCCTCTGGTCCTTGGATCTCCCAGGACCACACAGTTGTAAAGTCCTACATTTTGAAGATTAATTATTGTGAATTTTTTAATGTAAATTCCTAATCCTAGTGATGGAAGAATGGAGATAATGAAAGAGAAGATTCAAAGGGAGCAGAAGATCAGAAGAGGAGCAACTAATGTCCTAATTAGGACAACTTTGACTCTGGAAATGAGCAGAATTTTTTTCAGAAAAACCTATGAAGTTTTATATGTTGTTACAAATAATATTGCAAAATGATCATCATACAAGATGAAACTACTCCCTATTAAGACAATTTCAAGTCCAATGCTGAAAAAATTCTCTCCAACTGCAGAGAAAGAATGAACTCCAATTACAAATTGAAACATCCTTTTATTTTTTGTGTATGTGTGTTTTCTTTTGTAATATGCATCATAGTACATCATTTGTATTTTCTATGACTTCACTTGTATATTTAATATCATATTGCTTGTCTCATAAAGATGTGGGTGGAAAGAACAAGACAGTGTACTGACAATTTTTTTGAAATGACTAAAATATTTTACATGGAAGTGGGAAATATTAATGAAATAAAATATTTCAGGAAAATCTTTTTCTAAATTAGAAAAATCTGACTTTAGTTTCCATCTAAGGAAAACCATCTCACATATACACATAAGGAATGCAATAAAATCATAGGTATCACTTTAAATCCTATTTTCTATAATGGGTACAAAAATAAGCTTGAGCATAAGTAGGTCCATTTTTCCAGTCCATTTTGTAGACCGGTTTGCAATAAATATCCATATGTGCCAACAGAAAGTATAGGAACCACACCTTGGATATTCTACCAACCTATAACCCACACTGACTGGAGAAACCAGGTCCCACATTATTTTAAATAGGACAAGTGGTTCTGAAGTTAGTTTCTTTCTCTCTTTATCAGCCTGGGTTTTATCATGGAATAAGGTACTCCACCACATGAGAAAGACTCTGGGTCTAAGCTAGTTTTTTTTTTTTTTTTACTCATGTCACTAGACACTTCACCAAAACTCGAAGGGATTCTGGCAGCTGAGCTGTCCTACCCTGGAGTGGAGAGCAGTGGCCTCAGAAATCTTCCTACAAGCTCTCTCATTGACCCATCTTTTTATTTTTTTCTTTCCTTTACTCCTTTCCATCTTGGGTGCTGACTTCCATTTGGTCACCAAGGAGAAGGCAGGGATAACCTGAGAATCTTTAGATTCAGATAGCACGGGAATTTACCTATGGATATCCTATAGCCATGAGCCAAAAAGGACTAGGAGGGAAGTGGAGGTCCCTGTGGAGAGAGTGGACATTTGTAGTCTTTTGCTGTACCTGCTAACCCTGCCACCTTTGCTGCTATAGATGGTTCAAATAAATGTCCCCACACACACATTATGCATCTCAAGCGATTTCCCTGATCTGACCTGATTTTTAGAGTCAGAATCGGGCTAATTTGCTATGATAAGGAAAGACACTTTGTTAATGGCAATGATGTTTTCCTATATTCATGTTTTGTCTTTTTTTCAAAAAATTGTTATTTTTGTTGTATTTAAGATTTATTGATTATTTTACATTTACTTTTCTACAATTTTGTCCTCATTGGTTTCTCCCTCCCTCCCCAAGATGACAATCACTCATTAAAATTATTTTTCCTCACCAGTCACCACTCACCCATCTTGATTCATTGAGATATTCTCCTCAAGGAATCACTAACTGGGATGACAAATACTTTATTAGAGGTTTTAAATTTTGAGGTTTAAGTGTTTTAACATGATGGGAGGCATCATTAAGTACAAGGGGAAGGTTCGCGTCCAGAAGCTCTCCAAGTTGGAGAGAAGGAGGCTGGGACAATGTCTGGAGTGGGGACTGCAGGACATGTCTCTGGGGGAGGTGCCCTGGAGAAGCGCTCTGTGTGGGGCTGGTGGCCGCAGGGGAGAAGGGGTCCTCACTTCACAGTGAACCAGAGAATTCTGGCTCGATACGGGGTGCTCCCTCTGAGGCGCTTGGCAGTCGGAGTCCTCACAGGTGGCTGTCCCTTCTCCCAGCCTGGGCCGCAGCTCAGGGACGGTCCCCCTCAATCCGACAGAGGCGCTCAGCGGGGTGTCAGTCTGGGGAACTAGTCAGGATGCTTAGCCTTGGGAAAAGGAACTGATTGTGTCTGAATGCAGATCGAAGTATTCTCCTTTTCTTCGTTTCTTTAAAACTTAATTTTTCTTGAGCGTTTTTATTTTCATGAAGGTGGGAGATCTATGTTTTCTTTCACAACAACATGGAAATGTTTTCATAACTTTACATGGTTTCTTAATGGTGGGTGGGGATAAGGGAGAGAACCTATAACTCAAAATTTTAAAACAAATGTAAAATTTTTCTTTTTCTTTGAATGTAACTGGGGAAATATTAATAAATAAGTAAAAGACTATAATAACCAAAAAAAATTTTATTCCTAAAAACCTAAATTTATTTCTTTCTTCTTTCCTTCTTTTCCTTCCTTTTTGTAATATTGTAGTCAATGTGCATAGAGTTCTGGTTTTGCTAACCTTACTTTAAGTCATTTTCTGTAGGTATACTTTGTCTGTGCGTGTGCGTGTGTGTGTGTATGTGTGTATTCTTATATGGTTGTTTTTTTTTTTAAATGACAATTTAATTCTATTAATATATGGTCATTTTTGGAGCCTATCTGTACTATTCAATTTTCTACCTATTTATACAGAACTATACATATTTTTGCACAGCTTGGTCTTTTTTTCAATTTTGTTTTCCTTTTTTTGGATAGTTTTCAAACCCTCTAAAATGGGTTGAGAGAAAAGTAATTCTTTACATTGCATTGATCTCCACAAAGAGTAGAATATTATACAAAAAAAATTATTTTAATTTCCCTTGTTCCCT
This sequence comes from Sarcophilus harrisii, assembly GCF_902635505.1. NCBI lineage: Eukaryota > Metazoa > Chordata > Mammalia > Dasyuromorphia > Dasyuridae > Sarcophilus > Sarcophilus harrisii. The sequence continues at coordinate 2,289,846 of NC_045432.1, forward strand.
TTAATGAATGAGCTAGAATGAAAATCCGTTCATTAAATGACATTATTGAAAATGAAAAACTTTTAGAGCTGTAAGGGCTGAGACTCTCTCTTGCAATCATTTTACAAATGAAACAGCCCACAGAAAAGCTCAATGAGAGGCCTAATGTAACATAGCCATTAAGTGGAATAGTTTTGAGGGAGAAATTCATTTAGATATGGAGGTTGGTATAAAGAGAGGAACCAATAACCTGCTCCACATATTCCTAGGGGGCCCTTCTTAGGCATGACCTGAATTTCCATGCTGCTTCCATAGCAACTGCAAGGAGATTCCTCCCCTTGCCCAATTCTTTAATGGGCTCCACATTTCTCAAATCACCCTGAAGGCCTGTTTGTAGATGCAGCTTGAGCCTCAAGGACAAGGGCAAATAGCCGGGACTGATGTTTACCCCATACAGGGCCTACTGACTGAGCATGAAATCTTCTCTGGAAATTATGTGAGGGCCAGAACTCTGAAGGATACTTGAAACAGGTGTTAACTCAATGCGTTTATGATATAATGGTTCTAGCTCACATATGTCTAGTATGATATAATGATATAGTCACTCTAGTTTGATATAATGATATAATCACTCTAGATTGGCTTATATTCAGTATACTGTAATGATGTAATTATACTAACGTATTTAAGTGCTGAGAGAACTGAGGACAAAGTCAGACTCAGACTGAAACTGGTTGAGACTGTCAGGCTGTCAGACTGCTGGAGGAGACTGGTTCAGACCATGACAGACACAGACTGGAGACAAGAAAGACTTTGGACTCTTGTCCATTTTTCATGGTGACTAGTGCTGGGACAGGAAGCCCTTCGGAGACCTCCCAAAGCTAGCCCAGACATTAAAGGTGCCTTTGCTTTTTGGAATATAGTTGGTCCAGCCCTTTGAAGTATGCTATCTAAAAGCAATGTATGTTTTCTGAATGCTTCTCGACAAATTCCTCTTTCTTGAAGAAGTGCTCCTTTCCACTTTTCTAATAGAGTTCCAGCTTCCTACTATGGGTATATACAACTATATCCTAGAGTGAACCAAGACATCTTTGTTGCATCTGACTGCAAACATGGGGTCCTACCCACAGCTTGGAAGATGGGCTCTGGGGAACTCAAGTAGAAAGTCCCTCTGCCAGTACCTGGTGCCTGACATTTATAAGCCTAAAAAGTTTCCTGAGGCATTAGGGCAAAGTGACTTAAGTGTCAGGCTGTAGAACTGTAGCTCAGATGTTCTTCATATTGAGAGAAGTTCTCTAGTCTCTAGCCATGCTGTTCACTATTTCAACATCCTAATTACATTCCAAAGTATCAGGCATTCAACCCTCATTTTTTTAAACTAATGGCTTCATTTACTTGTCCTTTAGAAATGACTTAAGACTTCAAAAGTATTAAATAAAGCATGTCAAAAAGCAAATGTTTAATTTTCATGAAAGAAATGTAGTAAATAATTCTGCTTGTATTTACAAATTAAAGTTTACTTGTCCTGAAAAAATGTTTGAGAGTCTCTGTCTCTGATTCTGTCTCTGTCTTACACACACACACATACACACACATACACACACACAGGTGCCACCTAAATATTGTTGAAATATTGAAATATTGATAAAATAAAATTCATTTGGAAATTAAAGTTAAAGGATATCAAGGGAATTATTGAAAAACAAATTTAAAGGATGTTGACTAAGTGGTACCAAACCCAAAAACTTTATTATAAAGCAGGAGTTATCACAACCATTTGGTACTTCCTAAGAAATATAGTGATGGATCAATGAAATCCATTAGATACACATGCCGCAATAATCAGGGTCTATAATCTGGTATTTGCTAAACCCCAAACTGTAACTGGAATAAGAAATCAGTATTGCTGAAAATCGCTTCCCAATGTAACATAATATATGAAAAACTAGGCATGGGCCTATATCTCACACCTATTAAAATAAGGTCAAAATGCATACATGATTTGGGCATAAGGATGACACAATAACAAATCTGGAAACAGGGATAATTTACCTATCAGATCTTTAGAGAGGTAGGAATTTATAACCAAAAGAAGCCAAAACCATTATGAAGGTAAAAGGAAATTTTTATTATGCTAAGTTAAGCTTTACATAAACAAAATCATGAAACAAAATTAAAGAGTAGTACAAAGCGGAAAACATCTTCACCATGATATTTCTGATGAAGGTCTCATTTCCAAAATATATAAGAATTATTTCAAATGTATAAGAATATATAGATCATTCCTGTAATATTCTTCTCTAAAATATAATATTCTCTGGGAGCAGGTTTCTTGGGGGACTTCTGGAGGCAGCCTTCCTTTCAGTTCAATAATCACAAGTGCAGCCAGGAATTAAAATCCAAATCCTTTATTGTCTCTTTCAAAGTCTTGTCTCCTTTCCTTGGGCCCGGTTAGTTTCCTGAGAGGCCTATCTCTCCCCTTGGTCCCGAGAGCTCCTGCCGCTAGTCCTTTGCCTCTGCCCACTTCCGCCTCTTGCTTCCTTAAATGCCTCCGTAAAGGTCTGTACTTGAACTTTCAGCCACAGCAAAGGTGGAAGATGGAATGAATCAGTCTCAGCCTCAGAAAGTTTCTAGTGCACTTACTTTTTTCTGGCCCTGACAGTTCCTCCTTATATGTCCCACACTGAGTATACACCAATCATTGTATCACTAGAAAACCATTATTTGGTGTCGAGTTAAATCAGTGCTAAACTAGATTTAGCCACTGTCTCCTCAATTCCACTTAGTGCCTTGTAAGAACCTCAACTGATAAATGGTAAAAGGATATAGACAATTTTCCGATGATGAAATTAAAGCCATCAATTGTTATATAAAAAGATGCTCAAAAACCATTATTGATTAAAGAAATGAAAATTAAAGCAACTGAGATACCACATCATATGTATTGTAATGCTGAGAATAGCAAAGTCATTCACAACTTAGCATCCTCACCCACTTCTTATTACTATCACACAATACTTTTTACTGCACTTGAGCTCAGGGAGGGACTTTCTAGCTTTTTTTTCACAAAGTGTAGTCTGCACATAAGTTCTTATAGAACAATATGTTCCTTCAAAAATGGCAAATGTATTCAATTGTGTAATTAATAGTAACCCCCTCTGAAGGCCACATCTGTGCTCTGAAAAAAGAGCTGTTATCAATATTTTGTGGTAAATTGGTCTGGTAAATCTTGGATACAATATAGCGTAGTAACGCAGAACAGAACACTTCTCTTGTTGCTCCAGGAGAATTGGATTTAGAAAGGGTATAAATAACTTGGGAGAAAACAATACAATCAAGTTTTACATGCATTCACTGTTCTTTCTTTGGAATTAACTGCTTCTGTCCATCACTATGATCAATTGAAACAAGTTAGATCTTCTCTTTCTTGAAGAAATCCAATTCCATCAGAATACTTCTAATACAGTATCATTGTTGGGGTATATAATGATCTCCTGGTTCCTCATTTCACTTAGCATCAGTTCGTGTCAGTCTCTCCAAGCCTCTGTATTCATCCTGCTCGTCGTTTCTTACAGAATAATAATATTCCATAATATTCATATACAATTTACTCAACCATTCTCCAATTGATGGGCATTCATTCATTTTCAGCTTCTGGCCTACAAACAAGGCTGCCACAAACATTTTGGCATACATCCCTTTCCCTTCTTTAGTATCTCTTTGGGGTATAAGCCCAATAGAAATACTAGTGGATCAAAGGTATACACAGTTTGATAACTTTCAGCATAGTTCAAATTACTCCTCGAAATGGCTGGATGTTCACAATTCCTGTAATATATCAATCCCTGTGTTCCCATCCTCTCCAACATTCTGCATTATCTTTTCCTGTCATTCTAGCCAATCGGCAGGTGTATAGTAGTATCTCAGAGTTGTCTTAATTTGCATTTCCCACAGTCAATAGTGATTTGGAACACTCTTTCCTTGTAATTATTAATAGTTTCTCTTCATCCTCTGAATATTGTCTGTTCATATCCTTTGACTATTTATCAATTGGAGAATGAAGCGATTTCTTATAAATTAGGTGTTCTCTATATATTTTGGAAATGATCCTTAATCAGAACCTTTGATTATAAAGTATTTTTCCCAGTTTGTTTCCTTCTAATCTTGCCTGCATTAGTTTTTTGTTTGTATAAAAACTTTTCAATTTGATACATAATCAAATTTTCTGTTTTGTAGTCAATAGTGATCTCTAGTTCTTTGGTCATAAATTCCTTCCTCTTCCACAGGTCACGAGGTAAACTATCTATGCTCTTACAATTTGTTATGATCTCATTCTTTATACCCTAGATCATGAACCCATTTTGACCTTATCTTGGTGTAGGGTGTTAATTAATGGGTCAATTACCTAATTTCTACAATACTAATTTCAATTTTCCCAGCAATTTTGTCAAATAATGCATTCTTATCCCAAAACTGAGGTCTTTGGGTTTGTCAAACACTAGATTATTAAAGTTATTGGCTGTTTGTCCTTTAAAGAACCTAACCTATTCCACTGATCAACTAGTCTGGCTGTGTAATACCAGATGGTTTTAGTAACCACTTCTTATAATATAATTTTAGATCTCTGATACAACTGGAAATACACCTTCATTTGATTTTTTCGTGTAATTCCTTATGGGTTCGACTTTAGACAGTCTTCTATCCACCCTCCTCTTTATAGGGGAGTTCATCCCATTCATTTACAGTTAAAATTACTAATTCTGTATTTCCTGCCATCCTAATATCCCCAGATTATGCTTTTTTCTTCTTTGCCCTCCTTCCCCCCCTTCCTTAGTATTAAACTTATTGGTTCCACTAACGTCTTAGCTTTCCCTCTTAGTATCCCTCCTTCTTCCCTGAATTCTTCCCTTTCTTGTACCTTCCCTTATTACTCTTTTCCTTTTCTTTTCCTCCCACTTTTTAAATGAGGGTGAGAGAAGATTGTCTATAAAACAAATGTCAATTATTTCCAATTTGAGCCAACTCGGTAGAGTAAGATTCACAATGTTCCTCCCCTCTAAGTTCCCTCAGGTATGATAGTTTTCCTTTGCTTCATCGACGCATGTAGTTTCCTTTTTATATCACTACACTACAGCTTCCAATATTTCCCTTTCTACTTCCTTTTTTATGCTACTCTGTAAAATCAATTAACCATGTGATTTTTTATGTATATCCACAACAAATACAGTTCTCCAAGTGTTCCTTTTATCTTTTCTACTTGTCTTGAGTCCCATTGTTGGGTCATTCTTTGTACATCTGGTTTTCTTTAAAGTAGATGGAATTCCACCTGTTACATTAAATGTCCATCTTCTATGGAAAAAATGCTCAGCTTAGCTGGGTAGCTTATTCTTAGCTGCATTTCATTCTTTTTTGCCTTGTAGACCTAAAATTCAGGCCCTTCAGTCACTTAATGTTGAGGCAGCCAGATCTTGTGTCACCCTTATTGTAGCATCTTAGTATTTGAATTGTTTTTCCTGGCTGGTTGTAAGTTTTTTCTTTATTCTGAAAATTCTGAAGTTTGGCTGTGTTCCTCAAAGTCTTTATTTTAGGGTCTTTTCAGAAGGTGTTCGATGGATGCGCTTTCCACGCCTATTTTACCTTCCCGTTCTATTCACTTCTGGGCAGTTCTCTTTAATGATTTCTGTAAAAATAATACCATCTTTTTCATTATAATTTTTTGGGTACTCGATGATCATAATTTGTCCTAGATCTATTTTCAGGTCTGTTGTTTTTTAGTAAATATTTGATATTTTTTCAAACTTTCATTTTTTGGTTTGCTGAAATAATTCTTCCTGTCTCAATGAATCAGTCATTTCTACTTGTTCAGTTCTGATTTTAGTATGTTGTTTAGCTGATGCTTTTTACTTCTTTTGTATATGTCCGATTGGAGGTTTTTTTTCCTTTTTTTATTTAATAGCCTTTTATTTGGGATATATACTTGGGTAACTTTAGCATTAACAAATGCCAAAACCCTTGTAACAATTCTTCACCTCTTACCCCCATCCCTCCCCCCAGATGGCAGGATGACCAGTAGATGGTAAATATATTAAAATATAATTAGATACAATAAGTATACATGACCAAAACGTTATTTTGCTGTAAAGAATCAGACTCTGAAATATTGTACAATTAAGCTTGTGAAGGAAATCAAAATGCAGGTGTGCATAAATATAAAGTTGGGAGTTCAATATAATGATTTTAGTCATCTCGAAATTAACTTTCTCTAGGCGTAGCTGGTTCAGTTCATTACTGCTCCATTGGAAATGAGTTGATTGATCTCGTTGCTGAGATGGCCTGGTCCATTCAGAACTGGTCATCATATAATATTGTTGTTGAAGTATATAATGATCTCCTAGGGTCCTGCTCGCTTCCTCGGCATCAGTTCGTGTAAGTCTCTCCAGGCCTTTCTGAAATCATCCTGTTGGTCATTTCTTACAAGTAATATTCATAATATTCCTTATACACCACAATTTATTCAGCCATTCTCCAAGTATTGGACATCATTCTGATTTCCAGTTTTAGCCACTACAAAGGGCTTACCCACAAACATTTGTGCACATACAGGTCCCTTTCATCTTATAATCTCTTTGGGATGCTGTCCCAGTAAGCCAACACTTTCTTTGGATCAAAGGGTATACAGTTTGATAACTTTTTGAGCATAGATCAAACTACTCTCCAAAATGGTTGGATTCGTTCACAACTCCACCAACAATGAATCAATGTCCCACAGTTTTCCATCCCCTCAACAATCATCATTATTTTTTCCTGTCATCTTAATCCAGGCAGGTGACAGTAGTATCTTAGAGTTGTCTTGGTACATTTCTCTGATTAATAATGACTTTGAGCATCTTCATATGACTAAAATAGTTTCAATTTCTTCATCTGAGAATTGTCTGTTCATATCAACGGCCAAAATTTTCAACTGGAGAATGGCTTGATTTTTATAAATTAGGTTAATTCTCTATATATTTTTCAAAATGAGACCTTTATCAGAACATTTGACTGTAAAATATTTTTCCCAGTTATTATTCCCTTCTAATCTTGTCTGCATTAGACTTTTGTTTGTACAAAAAACTTTTTCAGTTTAGTATAATCAAAATTTTTTTTTTTCTATTTTGTGATCAATGTGATCGTTCTACTTTAGTCATAAAGACCTTCCCTTTCCACAGGTCTGAGAGGTAAACTATCTCATGTTCCTCTAATTATTAATAATTTCATTCTTTGTGCCTGGTCCTTGAACATTTTGACCTTATCTTGGTGTACAGCGTTAAGTATGCTGATCTAATGCTAGTTTCTGCCATATTGGTTCTAATTTTCCAGCAATTTTTATCAAACAGTAAGTTATCCCAAAGCTGGGGATCTTTGGGTTGTCAGACTAGGTTGCTATATTTGTTGTTTGTCCTTGAACCTAATCTATTCACTGATCAACACAATTATTCCTTGGCCAGTAAATGGTTTTGGTAACTGCTGCTCTATAATATAATTTAGATCTGGTGGCCTAAGCCACCTTCATTTGATTTTTTTTCATTAATTCCTTAATTCTTGACCTTTGTTTTCCATATGAACTTCTTATTTATTTTCTAGGTCATTAAAATAGTTTTGGGACTCTGATTGGTATAGCGCTAAATAAATAGATTAGTTTAGGTAATATTGTCATCTTATTATATTTGCTCTCTATCCCGAACATTTAATATTTTTCAATTGGATTTAGATCAGACTAATTTGTGTAAAAGTGGTCTGTAATTTTGCTCCTAAAGTTCAGTTTTCCCTTGGCAGATAGATTCCCTAAATATTTTATATTATCAGTGATTACGCTAGAAATGGAATTTCTCTTGTAACTCTGACTGTTGGATTTATTAGTGATATATAAGAATACTGATGATTTATGTAGGTTTATTTTATAACCAGCAACTTTGCTAAGTTGTGGATTATTTCTAATAACTTTTAACAAGAATCTCTGGGGTTCTCTAAGTATACCATCATGTCATTGTGAGTGATTTGGTTTCCTCATTGCCTATTCTTATTCCTTTAATCTCTTTCTCAGCTCTTATTGCTAAAATAGTTTCCTATTACAATATTAATTAGCCAACAGTGATGATGGCAACCTTGTTTCACTCAGATCTTATTGGGAATGGAGTTTGCGGTTTGTCTCCGTACATATAGTGCTTGCGATGGTTTAAATGGTGCTGCTGATTGTTTGGGAAAGTAAATAAATGGACTTTCGCCCAAAATAGTCAGAACATGTTAAGGCAAATCAATAACACCATGGGCAATAGAGCTGGAACCTTCCCAATGAATCAGGGTGAATCAAAGATTGCCACTATCTCGATGATGATATTGTATTGAAATGCTAACCTTGGCAATAAGAGTCAGAAAGGAAGTTAAAGGGCAAGTGGAGTAATGAGGGAAGTCAAACTATCTTTCTTGCCGAATAATGCTACTCCTAAAAGCATCGAAATAATTCATATCTTTGTAAGTTGCGAGACTCTAGTCATATAAATCATCGGCATTTTACTCATCGCAACAGCATCAACGGCAAAAGTCTGAGATGTTCCATTCAAAATAACTGTCAGTGGCATAAAATGTTTGTTAATCTATCTGATGAGGAACGTCAGAATTATGAGCAAAAGTGAAAAATTTTCACACAAAATATAAATTCCGATTTAAATAACTTTGGAAAATGTTAAGTTCTCTTGGATAGGCCAGTAAACATAACAAAAAATGACAATACTCCCAAACCCATCTATTTATTTAGTACTATACCCGTCAGACTCCCAAGCAAATGGTTAATGATCTGAAAATATAACAATAATTCATATGGAAGAATAAAGGGCGAGAATATCTCAAGGGGTGAGCACAAAAAAAATCCGTGAGACATTTAACTGCCTGATCTAAACTTCTCGGATTATAAAACGCCACCAAAACGCACGGTATTGGCACAAGCATGATTGATCAGTGAAACAATTCAAAGATGCAATACAAAATGGTGAACTATGGCAATCTAGTGTTTGACAAGTAAAATCAACTATTAACGATCAGGGTCGTGGTTGACGAAAACTGCTGGGAAAGGCACAGGAAATTATTATGGCAGAGGTAGGCATGGAACCACATAACGCAACATACCAGATAAGATAAAACAAGGTCTATCGATTTGTCATAAAAATGACATTATAAATAAGTTAGAGGAACATAGAATAAATGACCTCTCAGAATTTGTCAGAGGAGGAAGGTATGACCAATGATGAACTAGAGTCATTATTGATCACAAAATAGAAAATGTGGTTATATCAATTTAAAAAGCCTTTGTACAGACAAAACTAATGCTGAAACAAATAGAGGCTTCTTTCTTCAAGAAAACATTTCACAGTTAAAGGTGATAAAGACCTCATTCCAAAATATAGAAGACGACTATAATTTAGAAATCAAGCCATTCTCCAACTGAAAATGGAAGAAGTGCTTATATGAAGAGAATTTTCAGATGAGGGAAATTGAAAGTATTTCCCTCATATGAAGAGTGTTCCAAATTGATGATGATCAGAGAAATGCAAATTGAACAACTCTGAGATTACTACACACCTCAGATTGGCTAAGATGACAGGAAAAATAATGATGAATGTTGGATGGGATGTGGAGAAAACTGAGATTCACGATGCATTGTTGGAGTTGTGAGCAGTCCAACCATTCTAGAGAGAGCAATCTGGAACTATGCCCAAAATATTATCAAACTGTACCCTTTTGATCCAGCAGTGCTGCTATAGCTATATCCCAAAAGATACTCAAAGGGAAAGGGACCTGTATGTGCCAATATGTTTGTGGCAGCCATGTTTGAAGCGGCTAGAATGTGGAAAATGAATGGATGCACAACAATTCAAGAATGGTTGGGTAATCTGTGGTATATGAATGTTAGGGAATATTGTTATTTTGTTAAATGACCATGGGATGAATACAGGGGCTTGGAGACTTGCATGAACTGAAGCTAAGTGAAATGGCAGAACCAGGAGATCATTTTACACTTCAACGATACTGAATGAGGATGGTTCTGATAGGTAGTTTCCTCAAGAAGAAGATCTAATACAGTTTCAATTGATGTTGATGGACAGAAGCAGCTACACCCAAACAAAGAACACTGGGAAAAGAATGTACTGTTTGCATTTTTGTTTTTCTTCCCAGACTATTTTTACCTTGTGAATCTAATTCTTCCTGTGAAATGAGGGATCTATTCAGTTCTGCACACATATATTGTTTCTAGAATTTATTCTGACATATTTAACATGAATATAACTGCTTGCCATCTGGGGGAGGGGGTGGAGGGAGGGAGGGGAAAAGTCAGAACAGAAGTGAGTGCAAGGGATAATGCAAGAATTACCCATGCATGGGTTCTGCCAATAAAATTATAATTATTAAAAAAAAGAAAAAATTACCAAAGGCATTCACAGAGTAGATCATGTGTCTGAACAAGTTTGGAAATCCCCCTTCACCAATAGCTCATGGTCTTGGTTTGATGGTAGCTGGTGGAAACAACTCTTATGGTATGGACTTATTGCAATCAGCGGTATTATTCTGTTGTCAGTATGTCTACCCTGTACCACTACATTAGTAACCAGAATAGTTCAACGGTCTCTATCAAAAAATTGCATACAGAAGACGCTATTAAAATGATGATTCTTCAGAGAAAAGGCTGGAATGTATTTGAGAGGGATGATCCTGATGGTGAGTTGGTAAACAATGTATAGATATGTTAACTGATTTCAAATGGTGTGTAAGTTCTTCATAGAAATAGTGAAAAATCGTTACATATCACAAAGGTGTGTGGAATGGAGAGATAAGGTGAAAAACTTACAGGGCTATATAATACTTTTTTTGTATTTCATTTCATTATCTTTGTCTTTGTGGTGACCTGCGTAATTAGAGTGTGTGTAAGCCAATATTTACTTAAGCCTAGCCACCTATAGACATATTTACTTAACTTTTACTTAACCTGAGCTGATGATATTTATCAATGTTTGACATTATCAATATTTTAGACTGTCAGGCTAATAATCTGAAGCTTGAAGGTCTGATTGATGGTTTCTTTGGAACTGGGGAAACTGAAACATTCCATTCTAATTTATTTTTAACTTTTTAATGTCTAATATACAATTAGAGAATTTTCTGCTCTCCAATTAACTCCCCAATTTGTGATGTAATTTCTTGTAACAAAATCTATAAAAAGTCATAGATATTCTTCTAATTCTTCAGCTTTCCCTACACTCAGCTTTCCCTTTCCCTTTTCTTGTGGTGGGACTGCTCATTCTCATCAGAATGGAATAAATAATCTTTGTTTTTTTCTACTTTTGAGGAGAGATTTCTGAGTAGTCATTTTGGATAAAAGGTCTCTTATGTCACACAATACCGCCACAATTGTTCAGCCATTCCCCAATTGATGGGCGTCCCTCGATTCCATTCTTTGCCTGAGAAGAGATCTGCGGCAAATATTTTTTGGACATAGTGATATTAACCTGCTTTTAATTAGTTTGTTACACATTTCCCGATATTATCCACAAGGTCCCAGCTTCATTGGAGTTTAAAGGGAAGTAGAAACCTGTTATTTTCAGGAAGCCAGCTAACGAAATAGATCTGACTCTGTAGAGGAAAGTGTAAGAACAACATAGCCCTTCTATCTCTGACAATCCATGGCTTCCATCTGACTCAAGGGTCTATGACCTTTCCCTCTGGGACATTCTATGTTCCAGCACTCAGGTCCTTTTTAACCCGGCATTTGTCTGTTAAAGGAATCCTCTGAACGAACGACCTGTAATCAGTGACCTCTGCATCCCAACAGGCTGCATCCTGGCACTAAGTACTGCATGCTGAGTTGGGTATGGGACCAGAGGATTTGAGGGGCAGGATCCCTTGGACTGGACATGTAAGGAAAGCCTAAGAACAATGCAGGCAGGGAAGTAAGGATAGTAGGCTATTGTGCCTGAAAACAATGAGTTTTTACTACCTGAAGCAAGAGGTAGATTCCGTTAAAGAATTTTCCTTTGGCCACAATCTGTGTTTCTTGACCTCATTCATTTCTTGGCTGGTAGAGACCTCACTGAGCATCAAGCCATATTTCAGGCCAGGAACATGTGGGTCAAGTTGTACCTCAAACCTACTCTCTCTGGACTATGCAGTCCCAGGCTTAAGGCCACTAGGACCTTCCTTTGTAGAATGGTGCTGTGCTTTGTAAGGCAAGGGCAGAAGGAATGCCTGTGTCAGGGGTCCTTTCATTCCCTGTCATAATGTGCCAGCTGGTGCCCTCTAGGGTAAGTGGGGTGTTGGAGAAGTATGTAATGGCCCTCGAAAGTCAAAATATGTACTCCTTCTTATTTACATCCTCCAAAGCAAAAGGCACTGAGTCAAAGGGCAAGAAGGAGGCAGGGTTCAGGTTGGACTCAGCATGTCTGGCTTCCAGCAGGCCCCCAGTCTTCCCAAGTTACAGAAGGTGTAATCTAGGCCCCTTTGCTTTCTGCCTGTACTGTTCAAGACTCTCACCATGTCTTGTGTCTACTCTGACCCTGGAAGAGGCTGGACCTCAGGCTTCTGCTTGCCATGTGAATGCATGGGCCCAGAATCCATCCAGAATCCTGCTGTGGATGTTGGTTCTGCCTTTTATCCAGGGCTTGAGGCAGCAGGAAGCTCAATCATTCAGGGATAGCAAGGTCTTTAAGAAGGAAGTATGCTGCAAGGTGGGGTTGATGTCAGTAAATGATGCTGGCTTTGGAAGACTGTCCTGGCCAATCAAGGTCAACTAGAAAAGTCAGGGTGATTCCGTCCTGTGCTCATGGTAAGGAGTCTGGAAAAAGTCCTGTCGCCCACCTCTGACATGGGCCTTGATACTGAGCCCACAGCTCAGATCCTCAGGTAATTACTAGACAAGGAGCTCAGGCTGGGGCGCTCAGGCCTCAAGGGTCAGATGTCCTATTCTTGCTGGGTACTAGAATGGACAAAGTCTGTCCGTGGCTATTCCCTGGGCCTCCATCTGAAGTTCCATTTAGGAGCCAGGAGGAAAGGGAATATAGGAGAGACTTTCTTGAATATTTCTACCTCTTCTCATTTGATATTATAAATCCATAGCAGCAGACTCCTTCTTGGCTGGAGTGAGGTTTAAATTGAGGCAATCATTGGAATGGAACCTCCATTGCTGAAGTTGGGAAGAGAGACAGCTGAGCACTGCATCCAGAAGTTCCAAGGGCTTTGATGTGTGGGTACCATGTTTATTAAGAACAAGGAGATAAAAGCCAGGATCAGGCAGATTAGGCCACCTCATTCCCATAACTTCCTTGACTCCAACTTGCCGAATCTCCTTTCTCTGAGTTCTCTTAAAGGTGTATATATCATTAGGCTGGACATTCCTTTTGTGTTTTTTTTTGGCTATGGCAATTGGAGTTAAGTGACTTGCCCAGGGTCACACACCTAGAACAGCTAGGAAATATTAAGTGTCTGAGGCTAGATTTGAACTCAGGTCTTCCTGACCTACAGGGCTGATATTCTGTCACTGTGTACCACCCACCTGTATGGCATTCCTTCTTTATAAGCTCTTTCTGGTCCTTCACTTCAGATTGCTGGAAAAGGTGGTCTCCTAAGTGGTGTGTCTTGAGAGGTTACAATCACAGTTCCCTCTGGTCCTTGGATCTCTCAGAACAACACAGTTGTAAAGTCCTACATTTTTGAAGAGTTAATTATTGTGATTTTTTAATGTAAATTCCTAATCCTAGTGATGGAAGAATGGAGATAATGAAAGAGAAGATTCAAAGGGAGCAGAAGATCAGAAGAGGAGCAACTAATGTCCTAATTAGGACAACTTTGACTCTGGAAATGAGCAGAATTTTTTCAGAAAAACCTATGAAATTTTATATGTTGTTACAAATAATATTGCAAAATGATCATCATACAAGATGAAACTACTCCCTATTAAGACAATTTCCAACTCCAATGCTGAAAAATTCTCAACGGCAGAGAAAGATAGACTCAATTACAAACTGAAACATCCTTTTATTTTTTGTGTATGTTTGTTTTCTTTTGTAATATACATCATAGTACATCATTTGTATTTTCTATGACTTCACTTGTATATTTAATATCATATTGTTCTCCCGTCAAGATGTGGGTGGAAAGAACAAGACAGTGTACTGACAATTTTTTTGAAATGACTAAAATATTTTACATGGAAGTGGGAAATATTAATGAAATAAAATATTTTAGGAAAATCTTTTTCTAAATTAGAAAAATCTGACTTTAGTTTCCATCTAAGGAAAACCATCTCACATATACACATAAGGAATGCAATAAAATCATAGGTATCACTTTAAATCCTATTTTCTATAATGGGTACAAAAATAAGCTTGAGCATAAGTAGGTCCATTTTTCCAGTCCATTTTGTAGACTGGTTTGCAATAAATATCCATATGTGCCAACAGAAAGTATAGGAACCACACCTTGGATATTCTACCAGCCTATAACCCACACTGACTGGAGAAACCAGGTCCCACATTATTTTAAATAGGACAAGTGGTTCTGAAGTTAGTTTCTTTCTCTATCAGACTGGGTTTTATCATGGAATAAGGTACTCCACCACATGAAAAAGACTCTGGGTCTAAGCTAGTTGTTTTTTTTTTTACTCATGTCACTAGACACTTCACCAAAACTCGAAGGGATTCTGGCAGCTGAGCTGTCCTACCCTGGAGTGGAGAGCAGTGGCCTCAGAAATCTTCCTACAAGCTCTCTCATTGACCCATCTTTTAATTTTTTTCTTTCCTTTACTCCTTTCCATCTTGGGTGCTGACTTCCATTTGGTCACCAAGGAGAATGCAGGGATAACTTGAGAACCTTTAGATTCAGATAGCACGGGAATTTACCTATGGATATCCTATAGCCATGAGCCAAAAAGGACTAGGAGGGAAGTGGAGGTCCCTGTGGAGAGAGTGGACATTTGTAGTCTTTTGCTGTACCTGCTAACCCTGCCACCTTTGCTGCTATAGATGGTTCAAATAAATGTCCCCACACACACATTATGCATCTCAAGCGATTTCCCTGATCTGACCTGATTTTTAGAGTCAGAATCGGGCTAATTTGCTATGATAAGGAAGGACAAGCTTTGTTAATGGCAATGATGTTTTCCTATATTCATGTTTTGTCTTTTTTTCAAAAAATTGTTATTTTTGTTGTATTTAAGATTTATTGATTATTTTACATTTACTTTTCTACAATTTTGTCCTCATTGGTTTCTCCCTCCCTCCCCAAGATAGCAATCACTCATTAAAATTATTTTTCCTCACCAGTCGCCCACTCACCCATCTTGATTCATTGAGATATTCTCCTCAAGGAATCGCTAACTGGGATGATGACAAATACTTTATTAGAGGTTTTAAATTTTGAGGTTTAAGTGTTTTAACATGATGGGGGGCATGACTAAGTACAAGGGGAAGGTTCGCGTCCAGAAGCTCTCCAAGCTGGAGAGAAGGAGGCTGGGACAATGTCTGGAGTGGGGACTGCAGGACATGTCTCTGGGGGAGGTGCCCTGGAGAAGCGCTCTGTGTGGGGCTGGTGGCCGCAGGGGAGAAGGGGTCCTCACTTCACAGTGAACCAGAGAATTCTGGCTCGATACGGGGTGCTCCCTCCGAGGCGCTTGGCAGTCGGAGTCCTCACAGGTGGCTGTCCCTTCTCCCAGCCAGGCCCCAGCTCGGGGACGGTCCCCCTTAATCCAATAGAGGCGCTCAGCGGGGTGTCAGTCTGGGGAACTAGTCAGGATGCTTAGCCTTGGGAAAAGGAACTGATTGTGTCTGAATGCAGATCGAAGTATTCTCCTTTTCTTCGTTTCTTTAAAACTTAATTTTTCTTGAGCGTTTTTATTTTCATGAAGGTGGGAGATCTATATTTCTTTCACAACAACATGGAAATGTTTTCATAACTTTACATGGTTTCTTAATGGTGGGTGGGGATAAGGAGAACCTATAACTCAAAAAATTTTAAAACAAATGTAAAATTTTCATTTTTCTTTCAGTGTAACTGGGGAAATATTAATAAATAAGTAAAAGACAATAATAACCAAAAAAATTTCATTCCTAAAACCTAAATTTATTTCTTTCTTCTTTCCTTCTTTTCCTTCCTTTTTGTAATATTGTAGTCAATGTGCATAGAGTTCTGGTTTTGCTAACCTTACTTTAAGTCATTTTCTGTAGGTATACTTTGTGTGTGCGTGTGCGTGTGTGTGTGTATGTGTATTCTTATATGGTTTTTTTAAATGACAATTTAATTCTATTAATATATGGTCATTTTGGAGCCTATCTGTACTATTCAATTTTCTACCTATTTATACAGAACTATACATATTTTTGTACAGCTTGGTCTTTTTTTCAATTTTGTTTTCCTTTTTTTGGATAGTTTTCAAACCCTCTAAAATGGGTTGAGAGAAAAGTAATTCTTTACATTACATTGATCTCCACAAAGTAGAATATTATACGAAAAAAATTATTTTAATTTCCCTTGTTCCCTTTAATGAATGACTAGAATGAAAATCCGTTCATTAAATGACATTATTGAAAATGAAAAACTTTAGAGCTGTAAGGGCTGAGACTCTCTCTTGCAATCATTTTACAAATGAAACAGCCCACAGAAAAGCTCAATGAGAGGCCTAATGTAACATAGCCATTAAGTGGAATAGTTTTGAGGGAGAAATTCATTTAGATATGGAGGTTGGTATAAAGAGAGGAACCAATAACCTGCTCCACATATTCCTAGGGGGCCCTTCTTAGGCATGACCTGAATTTCCATGCTGCTTCCATAGCAACTGCAAGAGATTCCCCCCCTTGCCCAATTCTTCAATGGGCTCCACATTTCTCAAATCACCCTGAAGGCCTGTTTGTAGATGCAGCTTGAGCCTCAAGGACAAGGGCAAATAGCCGGGACTGATGTTTACCCCATACAGGGCCTACTGACTGAGCATGAAATCTTCTCTGGAAATTATGTGAGGGCCAGAACTCTGAAGGATACTTGAAACAGGTGTTAACTCAATGCGTTTATGATATAATGGTTCTAGCTCACATATGTCTAGTATGATATAATGATATAGTCACTCTAGTTTGATATAATGGTATAATCACTCTGGGTGGCTTATATTCAATATACTGTAATGATGTAATTATACTAACGTATTTAAGTGCTGAGAGAACTGAGGACAAAGTCAGACTCAGACTGAAACTGGTTGAGACTGTCAGGCTGTCAGACTGCTGGAGGAGACTGGTTCAGACCATGACAGACACAGACTGGAGACAAGAAAGACTTTGGACTCTTGTCCATTTTTCATGGTGACTAGTGCTGGGACAGGAAGCCCTTCGGAGACCTCCCAAAGCTAGCCCAGACATTAAAGGTGCCTTTGCTTTTTGGAATATAGTTGGTCCAGCCCTTTGAAGTATGCTATCTAAAAGCAATGTATGTTTTCTGAATGCTTCTCGACAAATTCCTCTTTCTTGAAGAAGTGCTCCTTTCCACTTTTCTAATAGAGTTCCAGCTTCCTACTATGGGTATATACAACTATATCCTAGAGTGAACCAAGACATCTTTGTTGCATCTGACTGCAAACATGGGGTCCTACCCACAGCTTGGAAGATGGGCTCTGGGGAACTCAAGTAGAAAGTCCCTCTGCCAGTACCTGGTGCCTGACATTTATAAGCCTAAAAAGTTTCCTGAGGCATTAGGGCAAAGTGACTTAAGTGTCAGGCTGTAGAACTGTAGCTCAGATGTTCTTCATATTGAGAGAAGTTCTCTAGTCTCTAGCCATGCTGTTCACTATTTCAACATCCTAATTACATTCCAAAGTATCAGGCATTCAACCCTCATTTTTTTAAACTAATGGCTTCATTTACTTGTCCTTTAGAAATGACTTAAGACTTCAAAAGTATTAAATAAAGCATGTCAAAAAGCAAATGTTTAATTTTCATGAAAGAAATGTAGTAAATAATTCTGCTTGTATTTACAAATTAAAGTTTACTTGTCCTGAAAAAATGTTTGAGAGTCTCTGTCTCTGATTCTGTCTCTGTCTTACACACACACACATACACACACATACACACACACAGGTGCCACCTAAATATTGTTGAAATATTGAAATATTGATAAAATAAAATTCATTTGGAAATTAAAGTTAAAGGATATCAAGGGAATTAATGAAAAACAAATTTAAAAGGATGGTGACTAAGTGGTACCAAACCTAAAACTTTATTATAAAGCAGGAGTTATCACAACCATTTGGTACTTCCTAAGAAATATAGTGATGGATCAATGAAATCCATTAGATACACATGCCGCAATAATCAAGGTCTATAGCAATCTGGTATTTGCTAAACCCCAAACTCTAACTGGAATAAGAAATCAGTATTGCTGAAAATCGCTTCCCAATGTAACATAATATATGAAAAACTAGGCATGGGCCTATATCTCACACCTATTAAAATAAGGTCAAAATGCATACATGATTTGGGCATAAGGATGACACAATAACAAATCTGGAAACAGGGATAATTTACCTATCAGATCTTTAGAGAGGTAGGAATTTATAACCAAAAGAAGCCAAAACCATTATGAAGGTAAAAGGAAATTTTTATTATGCTAAGTTAAGCTTTACATAAACAAAATCATGAAACAAAATTAAAGAGTAGTACAAAGCGGAAAACATCTTCACCATGATATTTCTGATGAAGGTCTCATTTCCAAAATATATAAGAATTATTTCAAATGTATAAGAATATAAGGTCATTCCCTATAATATTCTTCTCTAAAATATAATATTCTCTGGGAGCAGGTTTCTTGGGGGACTTCTGGAGACAGCCTTCCTTTCAGTTCAATAATCACAAGTGCAGCCAGGAATAAAAATCCAAATCCTTTATTGTCTCTTTCAAAGTCTTGTCTCCTTTCCTTGGGCACGGATTAGCTTTCTTAGGCCTATCTCTCCCTTGGTCCAGGAAGCTCCTGCCGCTAGTCCCTTCTGCCTCTGCCCACTTCCGCCTCTTGCTTCCTTAAATGCCTCCGTCAAGGTCTGTACTTGAACTTTCAGCCTACAGCAAAAAGGTGGAAGATGGAATGAATCAGTCTCAGCCTCAGTTTCTAGTGTACTTACATTTTTCTGGCCCTGACAGTTCCTCCTTATATGTCCCACACTGAGTATACACCAATCATTGTATCACTAGAAAACCATTATTTGTTGTCGAGTTAAATCAGTGCTAAACTAGATTTAGCCACTGTCTCCTCAATTCCACTTGGTGCCTTGTAAGAACCTCAACTGATAAATGGTAAAAGGATATAGATGATTTTCCGATGATGAAATTAAAGCCATCAATTGTTATATAAAAGATGCCAAAAACCATTTTGATTAAAGGAAATGAAAATTAAAAACGAGATAAACATCATATGTATTGTAATGCTTAGAATAGCAAAGTCATTCAAACAGCATTCTACCACTTTTATTACTATGACACAATACTTTTTACTGACTTGAGCTCAGGGGAGGAATTTTCTAGCTTTTTTAGAGTAGTCTGACATAAGTTCTTATAGAACAATAATATTCCTTCAAAAATGCAGGGGAAAACGTATTCAATTGTTGTGTAATTAATGGGCAACCTCTCAAGAGCCACATCTGTGCTCTGAAAAAAGAGCTGTTATCAATATTTTTGTACATGTAGGTTCTTTTTGTAAAATCCCTTTTGGGATTCCGGCCTAGTGGTGGTATTTTTTGGGCCAAATATGGCATGGCTTTATGCTTTGGAGGTCTCTGGAGGTCTTGGGAGCCCTTTGTTTCAGTTCAGTAATCCCACAAGTGTTGCCAGGTGTTTAAAAGTCCTCCTTTTGGTCTCCTTCACTTGGGGCTCAGCTAATTTTCTTTAGAGGCCTCCCTCTCCCTTGGTTTCCGAGAACTTGAGCCCTGCCTGCCTTCTCTTCTAAGCCTCCCGAAATGAATCCGGCTGGGGCTTCAAGCTTTAATTGTACACTCAGTATAAAGCGTCGTTATATCACTAGGGAAACCATTATTTGTTGTAGGATTAAATCAACCATACTGAACCAATGCTAAAACCATTGTTCTATCAATTCCACTAACAGCCCCTTGTTTCCAAGTTCAAGTGTTCTGGACCATAACAATTTATGAATTGGAGAATGTTTTTTTTTTTTTTTTAATTTGACTATTCCCCTATACCTTTGACATATAGGGCCTTCATCAGAACCAACATGCTTTAAAATTCTTTCATACTTACTATTGGTAACTTATTTCTCCCCTATTTATTCTATTCTTTTCCTTTTATACCGTCCTTTTTTAATTTTGGTTTTAAAGGCCCTTTTGGGCCAATTGTGTTTTTTTTCATTTTCTTTTAACCCTTTTCCCTATTTTCCTTGCAGGATAAGATAGGTTTATAAAATATTAAGTGTGTGTTTTTTTTTTTGGAGCCAATTTGATGAAAGATTTCACTTTCTTTCTTTCCCTTTCCTCCTTACTGTAAAGTTTTTTTGCCAATTTTTGTTAATGTTTTTTTAGTTTTCCTTCCTTTGTTCCCGTTTAATTGTTTCATTTTTGATTTTTTTTTTTATAATATATAATTTAATTATATATATATATATTTATTATATTATTTTACATTGTGTTTTTTACTTGTTTTAATAAATTTTAAAAGTTTTTGGAGTTAAAAATTTTCCATGTAGGAATGTAAAAAATAAAATTTTTGATTTTTACCTCTTTATTTATATGTGTTTCCGAATTTCCTGATTTGAAAATAAGTTTTTTAATTTTTAGTTTTTTTTAGGAATGTTTGGAAAAATTCTTGTTTCTTGAATGCCCCTTTTTTCCAGAAAATTCCCAGCATTTGGGTAGGTGACTTTTGGTTGTAATTATATTTATTTCCTTTCGGAAATATTATTTTTATGCCCTACATTTTTTGTAGGTTTAATTTTGTGTTGACCTTGGATTGTGGTTTCCATTAACTTTTGACTTTGTTTTTTTTTTAGATGTTTCTATTTTTGACCGGGTTTTGGAATTGGTAAACATTGTTGGTTTTTATTTTGGGATTTTTTTGGAGGTGATTGATGGATTTTTTTTTATGTATTTAATTTTCTGATTTAAATATTGGAAATTTTTTTCAATTTTTTTTGGAAAGATGATGTCCAGAGTTTTCCAATTGGCTTTTAATAACCTTTTAAATTTTTATTTCTGGATATTCCTTTTCCAGGGTTGGTTTTTCAGCCATTATTTTTACTTTTCCCCTAGTTTTTTCTTTTTTTAGATTTGGTTTTATTTGATTTGGTGGTTGTTGGGTTAATTTGTTTTAATTTAATTTTTAAAGTAAATTTTTTTTTTCCCAGTGGGTTTTGCCCTTTTTCCCATTTAAGTTTTTATTGTTAAAAGAATTTTTTTGTTTTTAATTTTTAGTGTTTTTGTTGATCATTGGTTTTTTCCTTTTTTCTTACCTTGGTTTTCAAAAATTTTTGGAGTTTTTTTATGGGCGTTTCTGATTTTGGCCTGTTTCTTGGGTTTGGATGTGGGAACCCGAATTTTTGGTTTTTGTTGATTTGTAATTTGAGTTTTTGTTACCATAAGTAATTTTCTGTGGTGTGTTTTTTTTGTTTTTTACCTTTGGTTAACGGTTTTTTAGTTTTTGGAAAAAGGAGGATTGTTTTCCAGGGTTGGGGTGAATTACAGGCCTGGTAGTGGCCATTTGCCCTTGGTTTTGGTAGACGGCAGAGAAGTTATAAAATTAAATTACAGACAAAAAGGCAAATAGTGAGTTCCTGGATTTTGAATTATGGGATTTTACCATGCCCACCCGGCAAGGGAGAAAAAGGCTGAAGCAACCCGGGGCCATGTGAAAATTTACTGTTTGTAAAAGAGTTGGGAAAATATTCCCTCCCTTGGCAGATTCCAAATTTTTTTTTAAAAAATGATAAAAAGCCCAGAAATTTCTGACCACAAAAAGTTTTATGGTGAAAGAGAAGAGAGAAACCTGTTTCAAATTTTGGAGGAGATTAAAAAGGATTTAAAAGCGGGAATTCTTCTTGGATGAAACCCAAGTATATAATATGGTCCCATCACAAGGTTTCCTTTTAGAAGAAATTAAAAGGACCTTAAAAGTGAGTTAAAGAAAATGGGGAAAAGAAAGAAAATTTTTTAAGAGGGTTTTGGAAAGGCAAATTTTATTAAAAAGATAATTTGATAAAAAGAAAAAGAAAAAATTTCCCAGATAAATAAATTTGTGGAAAATAGAAAATAAAAATTCCTTTTAACAAAAGAATTTGTGAAATGGAAAAAAATTTCATAGAAAAAAACCCTTTAAAAATTTCTTTGGAAAATTAAGAAGAATTTTAAAAAAGTAAATAAAAAATTCCTAAATTTCATTTGGAAGGTGGGAAAGGAATGATTAAAGAGAAAACAAGAATAATAAGAAAAAAAGAAAAATTAAAAGGTTTTTTTGGTTTTTTTGTTTTTTTTTTTTTTTTCCAATTTTTTCTGCTTTATTGCTAAGTGTTTTTCCAAATTTAAATTAGTAAAGGGTGATAGTGGGGGTTTTTGTTTTCACCGGATTTTTGGGAATGGTTGGGTTTTTCTTAATAATGAATGCATGATGGTTTTAAAGGGATGTTGATTATTTTGAAAAAGTTTTTTTTTCTTGGGTGTTTTTTAGGAATGGAGTTGGATTTTAAATGCTTTTCTGAATTGAATGGTATGGTTTGGAATTTGGATTAAATGGGCCAATTATTTGATAGTTTTCTTTTGGAACCAGGAATTTTGGTATAAATTTTGGGATTTAAGGTGGGTTTATTTTGGAGATGATTTTTTTGGTTTTTTCTTATTTTAATTTTAGATCAATTTCTTAGGGAATTGGTTTATAATTTTTCTTTTTTTTCAGTTTACCTTGGTTTAGGTATTTGGTACCATGTTTGTGTTTTAGAAGGAATTTTGGTAGGGATTTTTTTTTTTTTCAAAAATTTTATAAGATTGGGGCCAATTGTTTTTAAATGTTTTAAAATTACAAACCCATTTGGCCCTGGGGATTTTTTTTTTTAGGGAGTTGTTTTAATTTTTTTTTTTTTTTCTGGAAATGGGATTTTTTCCAATTTACTTTTTTTTGTTTGGGAAGTTTGTTTTTGGGGTAGTCTATTTTACTTGGGTTATCAAATTTTGGCATAAAGTTGAGGTTAACCAATTTTTTTAATTTTCCTTTTCATTGGTGGAAAGTTTCCCCTTTCATTTTTTAAGATTCCAATTTCTTTTCCTTTTGTTTTTTCTAATTAGATTTACCAAAACTTATTTTTTGGTTTTTTTATAGAAAACTTCTTGTTTTTTAATTAGTTCTGTTTTTTTACTTTTCAATATTTTTTAATTTCTCCTTTTAATTTTAGAATTTCAATTTAGTATTTGATTGGGGTTTTTAATTTGGTTTTTTTAGTTTTTTTAGTTGCAAGCCCAATTATTAATTTTTTTCTTTCTTTTTTTTTAAGTGTTTTAAGGATATAAATTTCTTTTCAGTTTTTGGCTGATCCCTGTTTTTGTTATGATGTTCTCATTTTGTTATTATCTTGAGTGAAATTAAATTGTATCTATAATTTTTTTACCCAATTTTTTAAGATGAGATTGTTTAGTTTCCAATTACTTTTTTGGTCTATTTTTTCCCAAGTTTTGTTGGTTTAAGTTTTATTGCATTATTGATTTGAAAAAGAAAGATTTTTTTTCTGTTTTTCTTGGGAACTTTGAATTTTTTGTTCTAATATATGGTCAATTTTTAATAGGTTCCATGGAATTGAGAAGAAAGAATTTTTTCTATTCCATTCAATTTTTCTAAAGATCCAAATAATTTAATTTTTCTAATTTATATTTACTTTTTAATTTTTCTTATTTGTTTTTGTGGGATTGATTTGTTTAATTTGAGACTGAAGGGTTGAGATTCTTTACTTTAAGTTTTGTTGTTTTTTTCTTGCAAATTTTAATTTTTTAGGAAGTTGAGTGCCATACCACTTGGTGCATATATGTTTAATATTGATATTGCTTCATTGTTTATGCTACCCTTTATTTTTTTAATATATATATTTTTATTTAATAACCTTTAATTTACAGGATATATACATGGGTAACTTTACAGCATTAACAATTGCCAAACCTCTTGTTCCAATTTTTCACCTTTACCCCAACCCTCCCCTTAAATGGCAGGATGACCAGTAGATGTTAAATATATTAAAAATTAACAGATACAAATAAGGATACATTGACCAAAACATTATTTTGCTGTACAAAAGAATCAGAACTTGAATTATTGTACAATTAGCTTGTGAAGGAAAATCAAAAGATGCAGGTGTAAAATATAGGGATTGGGGAATTAATGTAATGGTTTTTAGTCATCTCCAGAGTTCTTTTTTCTGGGTATAGCTAATTAATTCATTATTGCTCCATTAGAAATGATTTGGTTGATCTGTTTGGGGATGGCCTGATCCATCAGGACTGGTCATCATTCAGTATTGTTGGAAGTATATAATGATCTTCCTGGGTCCTGCTTATTTCACCCGCATCGTTCGTGTGTTCTTCCAGGCCTTTTGAAATCATCCTGTTGGTCATTTTTCAGGTAATATTCCAAATTTTCATATACCAAATTTATTCAGCCATTCTCCAACGATGGACATCCATTCAGTTTCCAGTTTCGCCATCTAAAAAGGGCTGCCCAAACATTCGTGCACATACAGGTCCCTTTCCTTCTTTATAACTTTTGGGAATTAATCCCAGTGTAACACTCTGGATCAAAGGGTATGCAAGTTTGATAACTTTTTTGACATAGTTTCCAAACTACTTCCAAAATGGTTTATTCGTTACAACTCCACCAACAATGAATCAATGTCCCAGTTTTCCCACATCCCTCCAACAATCATCATTATTTTTCCTGTCATCTTAGCCAATCGACAGGTGTTGGTAGTGGTATCTTAGAGTTGTCTTAATTTGATTTCTCTTGATTAATTGACTTGCAGCATCTTTTCATATGACTAAGAAATGGTTTTAAATTTCTTCATCTGAGAATTGTCTGTTCAATCCGACCATTTTTCAAATTGGAGAATGGCTTGATTTTTATAAATTAGAAATTCTATATATTTTGGAAATGAGGGCCTTTATCAGAACCTTTGACTGTAAAAATATTTTTCCCAGTTTATTGCTTCCCTTCTAATCTTGTCTGCATTAGTTTTGTTTTGTACAAAAACTTTTCAGTTTGGTATAATCGAAATTTTCTATTTTGTGATCATTAATGATCTCTAGTTCTCTTTGGTCATAAAAACCTTCCCTTCCACAGGTCTGAGAGGTAAACTATCCTATGTTCCTCTAATTTATTAATAATTTATTCTTTATGCCTAGGTCATGAACCCATTTTGACCTTATCTTGGTGTAAGGGTTGGTATGGATCAATGCCTAGTTTTCTGCCATATTAGTTTCCAATTTTCCCAGCAATTTTTATTAAAAGTGTTTTGGTTTGGTGGGATTTTTGGGGCAAAGGCTGGTTTGCATTTTTGGTTTTTTTTGAACCAATTTTCCCTGATTAATTAGTTTTTTTTTCCTGGGGTTTGGTAAGCGGTTTGGTAAGTTTGACGGTTCAGCTTGGCCAACGGATTTTTTTTTTTTTCTTACCTTTTTGGGGTTTTCCAATGGCTTTTTTTTTTTTTGGCTTTGGGAGCTGGGTTGGTTGGCCCAAATTGAAGGGTTTTGGCCTTTTTTTGGCCCTTGGCAAATATTTTTTTGGTTGGTTAATTTGTGTGAAAGGTGGGTCGGTTTTGGCCTGTTTTGGTTTTTTTTGGGATGGATTTTTTTTTCGGCTTTAAATGGGAATTTTTTTTGTAACTTGATGATGGATTTTGGTTAGTGATAATAAAATGCGATGATTTGGTGGGGGAAACCAACAATTTTTTGTTGTGGATTATTTCTAATAATTTTGAATTTTGGGGTTTTTGGTATTTTATGTTACGGAAAGAGGATAATTTGGCTTTTCTTTTTCTTTTTTTAATTTTTTTGTCTTTTGGCTTTATAGTGGCGGCAATAAAAAAGCGGTGGAGGCTGGGCAAATTTTTTGCTTTTAGGGAATTTGGTTTGGGCGGTTTTTGTTTTCATTGATGTCTGATGGTTTTTAAAAAAGGCGATTTTGGGAAAAGTTTCCTTTTTTTTCATTGGGTGTTTTTTTAAGGAATGGATGTTGGGATTTTCCAAATGTTTTTCGATTTTGAGAGCAATGGTTTTTTTTTGGATTTATTGACTGGGCCAATTATGGTTGATAGTTTTCTTTTTTGAAAGGCCCTGGGTTTCCCTGGTATAAATTTACGGATTTGTGTATTTTTTGGGAATGATTTTTTGTAGTTTTTTGGCTTTTTTTTTAAGATTTTGGCTTTTTTCTTAAGGGAGTTTGGCTTTTTTTTTTTGTTTGCCACCCGGGTTTTAAATTTGTCCATGTTGTGTTTAAGAATTTGGTGGACCCTTTTTCCTTTTTTTCAAATAATTTTTGCTTGGGGCCAATTGTTTTTAAATGTTTGGTAAAAATTACATTAAATTTGGTTTCCCTGGGGATTTTTTTTTTGGGAGGGAAATTTAGGGGAGGAACTTGTGAATTTTCTTCTAGAGTTGGGTTAAAAGAAAAAATAATTGGAATTTGTTTTATGTTGTTTTTTAGAGGATATGTTTTTCCTTTTTTTTAATTGGCTTTTTTTTGGATTTGGAATAAGGAAGTCCCATTTTTGATTTTTGGAAGATTAGTTTTGCTTTTTTCTTTTTATTATATGATTTTTAAATGTGTTTTGTAAAAAATTTGTAGGGGTTTTACTTTTATCCAGATGTTTGCCTTTTTTGGGTTTTGTTCTTATTAATTTAGGTTAGTTATTAAATTTGTTTTTGCCATTTTTAAAGGGATTGTGGGCTTTTTTTTTGCCTTTTTTTTTTTAAATTTTTGTTTCCCTTTTGTTCAGATATTTATTCCTTTTTATAACCCTTTCCCTTTGAGTTTTCCCTTTCCCTTCCTTTTATTTTTTTTTTTCCTTTTCTTCTTCCCTTTTTAATGAGGGGAGAAAATTTTTTAAAAAAATGTAATTATTTTTTTTTTTGAGAACTTTTATAGGTAAATTTTCCAAATGTTTCCTTTCCCCTTTCTTTCTAAATTTTCAGATATGATAAGTTTTTAGCCTTTTTGTGGGATGGTTTTTTTTTTTCCCTTTACCTTGTTTCTGCCAATATTCTTTTTCCTATTTTCCCTTTTTTTTTATTGTTTATACTCTTATAATGGTTTTTTTTATTCCAAAAGAAATAAATTTCAAAGTTTTTTTTACCTTTTTTTGCATTTTTAAGTTTTTTTTAGACAAATTTTTGTTGGTTTTGGTTTTTTTTTAAAAAAATGGAATTTCTTGTTTATTAAATTCCATTTTTCCCTTTAAAAAATGTTTGGGTTGCTGGTGTTTTTTTGGCTGATTCCCAAGTTTCTTGTGCCTTTTTGGAATATTTATTGGTTTTTTTTTGGGGAGGAAAGGATTTGGGTGATTTTTTGTGGTAATTTTTAAATGTTTTTTTTTTGGGGCTTTTTTTAATTTGTGGTTTTGGAAATTTTGGCCAAATTATTTTTGGGGTTTTTTTTTGGGGTTTTTTTAAAGGTGTTTGAATTTTTTCAATGCCTTTTTACCTTTGATTTTGCACTGGGGTTTTTTGGATATTTTTTGGTAAAAATATTTGGTTTTTTTCATTATAGTTTTAGAAAGTTTCCTAACCTTGGGATTATTTCCTTGGGATTTTTTTTCAAGTTTGTTGTTTTTGGGTAGGGTTGTGGTTTTTTTTCTTTTTGTTTTTGTTTTTTTGTGATTGAATTTTTAGTTTTCAATTGTTAGTTTTAATTTTTTTTTTAAAAAATTTTTTAATAGGGCTTTTTTTTTTGTTTGGGCCTTGAGTTTTTGAATGTTTGTTTTGGTTTTGTGTAATTTTTTCCCATTTTACTTAATTTTTTTTTTTAGTGGGTTTTTTTTTTTCAATTCCATTTTCTTTTTGTGTTTTTGTTTTTCAATTTTATTTTCTTTTTTGAGTTTTTGTTTTTTCCAATTCCAAATTTTCTTTTGGTAATTTTTTTTTTTCAATTCACTTTTCTTTTTCTAAAGGTTTTTTTTTTTCCTAACCACTTTTTGTTTTCCAATTTTGGGAATTTTTAATTTTTTCAATTTTGTTTTAGGAGTTGTTGTTTTCCCTTTCTTTCTTTTTCCATTTATTTCTAATTTTTTTGAGACTTTTTAATGGGTTTTCTTTGGGAGATTATGTTAAAGGAGGACAATTTGGGCTTTTTTGTTGTTTGGAGGTTCCTTTCGGTTTGTTACTTGTTTTTTTCTGTAGGTTGATTGTTTTCCTTTTCATTTTTTTTTTATGTTTAAAGCCTTTTAGGGTTTCTTAAGGGGTTTAAGTTTTTGCAGAGCAGGAAAGATGTAAACCTTTGGCTTCCAAAGGTATGGGGGTGTTTGGGTGAGGGTTTTCCCTTTTCCCCAACAGGGTGGATTTCAGATTGGCCCGGCTTTCAAATTGCTTAGTAGGGGTTGAGTGGATTATTGGTGTTTTGGCTAGAGACTTGGGTGGTAAGTGTCACCTTTCCCAGGCCAAACTTTTGGGGATTGGGGATTAGAGTTGACTTGAGAAAAGACAAAGCCAAAATTTAAAAAATATTAGATGATGACCAGTTTTGATGGATTAGGCCATTCCTTTGCAAGAGATCAACCAAATTATTTCTTTTGGAGAGGTAATGAATTGAATTAGCTATACCCAGAAAAGAATTTCTGGGAGATGATTAAAACCATTAATTGAATTTCCCAATTCCCTTAATTTAATAATTTGATCTTTTGATTTTTCAAGCTAATTGTACAATAACCAGGTTCTGATTTTTTTGTACAACAAAATAATTTTTGGTCATGTATACTTATTTTTTCAAACTTATATTTTAATTATATTTAACATCTACTGGGTCATCCTGCCATTTAGGGGGGGGGGGCGTAAGAGGTGAAAAATTGGAACAAGAGGTTTGGCAATTGTTAATGCTGTAAAGTTACCCATGTATATATCCTGTAAATAAAAGGCTATTAAATTAAAAAAAAAAAAACAATAAATGATGAATAATGTTTCCTATGGGGGAAAAAAAAATCTTTATTATTAGGAACCATGAGTTTTTAACTGATAACAGTAAGGAAAAATTCACTAATCCCAAAAGAACTGAAAAGGAATAAATGGTGTATATTTTAATTTATTCTTTATTATTACTCATCGAGGCATTTTCAGTCAATATAACAACAGAAGATCTTGCAATGATAAACAAGCCATGTAACAACAAATAATCTTTTAAACTATCTTTCTTAAGTCACAGTAAATATTTGCATTTCCTTTAGCCCATGGTTTTCATTGTATCATATTACTGAGGTCAACATTCTGTCTTCAAAGAGCCATAAGAATAACATGGATAAAAAAATTTTGAACTCTTGACAATACTTGCTGTTGTTGTTGTTACAAAAAAGGAGATATGAAAGGAAATGTTTAATACTTTAAAAATAACTTTAATATACTCTTTTATTTGATGAAAGAAATGTGTAATGCGTTAATCTTAATTTTTTCAGTTGAAAATATACCACATTACTTACAATGTTCATCATAATTTTCTTTTGTAACACGGCTTTTTAGTCTTGTAGTTCATCCTGTGCAACTATAAGAAAGTTTTCATGGGTCTTTTCCAAGTCTTCCAAATTCTACAAAGTAAAAGGCCAATATCGATTATTAAAAATCACCTGTTCCTAAATTCTAACAATTCACTTCTAAAATTAACTATCAATTAAATACACACAAACCCTCTGGCAAATAAATTGGTGGCAGGGAAGCCTCTTCTTACCTTCTTGGGTGAAAGAGACAAGACGTGAATGAATCGTGTTAAGAAAACTCCATTATGAGTGTTAATATCCTTTATATAAGGTCCTATCCTCCAATAACACAAAGGAAAAACCAATGTTTGCCATAGTGGGAGCACATTTTAATGTCCCCTAATAGCAGTACAACAACTAAGCAAGGGATACAAAGAAACCTAGCAGCTGAAAGATTAGTCCCGTTTTTAAACCATTAATATACCATGAAAGAGATGAAAGACAGTAAAAGTAGTATTTTTCAGACCTACTTAATATTTAAAGATTATGTGACACGCCATGGGAAGAAAAAAAAAGAAAAAGGTGGGGGGCTTTAACTCTTAAAAGCTGTGCTTGAATCACACAACCAAGCACTTAAGACTAATAACCTACTGGACAACGATTCTACTAGCATATGTTTGGAAAAATGGCCTTTCTCACTGTTCCATGGTGGCTCGATGTTTGGTGTATACAGATAATCACAGGAAGGATTAGAGGGTGGTGTGAGACAAGTCAGACTCATATTTTGGCAGTATGAGGAAGAAAGAGGTTGGTGGCGAGCCTGTGGCAGTTTGTCTGTCTCCTTCACTTGTCCCCCTAAAGACTAAGGATATTATATACCAAGAGAGCATTATAAAATGCAAAATAGGTAATTTTGATTATATTAAATTAAAATCTTTAACAAAACAAACCAATGTGACCAAGAACAAGCATAGGAGAAAGCTGGAAAACAATCGTTACAGCAAGATTCTCTGATAAATGCCTCATTTCTCAAATGTACAGAGAATTGCTGCAAATTTAGAAGAATACAAACCATTCCCCAAATGATAAATGGTCAAAGGTTAGGTCCCTTAAAGATATAAAAAGCCCCAGCAATGGACAATCAAGACTTTTCAAACTTGGTGTATTTATGAGGACTACTCAAGTTCTCATACTCTTCCCTGGTACCCTTCTTTGGTAACCAGACAGCTTTTTTATATAACAGCAGGACTGTGTCCAGAAAATTTGGGTCACCATAACGTTCTTCTTTTTCTATGCTGAATTAGCTCAAAGTAAACCTGTTGTTAATTATCCAATAACTTTCCAGAACCTGATTTCATCCCTTATGTGTCCCACAATGAAGAGATTGATGGTGACCAGGCCTCCTCTAATACCCTGGAACAAGACTTCTGGACAGACTGACCCTTTCCAAAAGAAGCCTTATTCTGACTTTAGCGCCTGCAGGGTCAAACCTTTTCTTGGATGTTACAGTCAGAGAGAAGAAAAATCACAGTCACAATTCTGTATGTGAAAAAGCTGGCAGGAATGGGAACACCATTCCTATGCTCAAAAACTTTGAAAGAGAGCAGAGTTGACAAAATAAAATCAGGGTACTAGAAATGCCTTGTTTATTTGATTTTGCATTAAATTACGTTAGAACATAAACCATGTGGTGATCTCCTACAGATATGCAGGAGGATATAAAGTTAGGCTGTACAGAGGAGTGATAGAGGAAAAGAAGGAGGGAAGGGATGGAGATCATGGGGAACAGCTCCTTTAAGGCAAGTCTAGAAGTAAGTGAGCCAGCCCTATTCTGTTTCCTTTTTGTGTGGATTTTCTTGCAATCTGGTAACATGATCCCATCAAATTAGACACATAGGGATAACAATGTAAATAAGATACAATAAATGGGGGTCCGGAAAGTAAAAAGTGGGATTGCCCTTAGGGATACTATTTGTAAACCAATTTAATAAATGATTTTTCATGCATTTATTCATGACTGGCAGAAAGGAGCTCTCTTTAAAGAGATGATGGTTTGGGGCCTGTTAAGTAATCAAGAGCCTCCAACTGTTTTTGTCAGGAAAAAAACTTAAGGCAATGTCAAAAACATCACAAAAATTCAATTGAGACAAAAACTTGAGAAAGGTTGGTTTTCTGGAAACCTTTAGAGTAGCTAAACCCTTTCATGGTAACATGATTTCAATACTGGAATTCCAGTACAAAGTGATCCTCTGTTTCCAAAGTCACCCTCTATTGGTGTGGATTCATATAAGTCTTTCTCAATATTTTGAAACCTTACCTGGTCATTTTTACAGCAATCTAAGTACTCTGTCACAGTCATATACCACAGCTTGTTCAGCCATTGCCCAGTTGAGAAACTGTTGGAATCCTTACAAAGTGTTAAGTGACTAGAGTTCATAGAGACAATAATTATCTAATTTAGTGTGGCTCAGTATCATTGATCTGATCTTACAAGGAGATGTTATGGGCCAGAAGAAACAAGGTACTAGGTAGAACTGATAGACAATAATGCTTGTGTTCACACCTTTAGAGAGCTCATATAAGCAAGAAGCTCTTAGGGCCAGAGAGCATGCTGGGAGGAAACCCATAACTGAACTCTCAGATCCATAATCCCACTCTCTCAGAGGAGGAGTTAACCTTTGGGAGAAGTGGACAGAGGCTCAGTCGGGAGTTCAGCTGAAAAGATTGAGAAGGGAGTGTCAGTTCAGTTGAGTAGAAGCATCCACTCCAGGCAACAGTTCAGCACTTCTGGGAGATTGAGAGCCAGAAGCCCTTCTGGGAGGCAAGAGAGATTCATTCCATCTTTCTACCTTTGTGCTGGCTGGAGACTGAAGATAGGAAAAAGGACAATCGGTTTTGGAACAAGCAAAACATGGCCCTAAGAAAAACCGGCTTTTTGGAAGGGAAAATTAACATTTGAACTTTTATCAATGGCTGGCCATTTGGAGTAATTATTACTTTTAGCTGAAACGAAGGCAGCCTCTGGAAAACCTCCCCAAGAAATCTGCTCCCAGAGAGAACCATTATATTATAAAGAAGAAAAACACCACAAGAAACATCTCAATTTCTAGTTCTTTGTCACCCTAAAAGCTGCTTTAAAGATTTTTATATAAATACTTTCTTTCCTTTTCCATCCCTTTGTATACAAATCTGATGAATATATTGTTGGATCAAAGAGTCTAATAATGTAAAAGCCTTGTGGAGAATAGTTCAAAAGGTTTTTCTCCAGAATTGTGGGACTAGAGAAGCATCCAAAAATTTTTTAATACAAATGGTTTTTTTCATCAGCCAGCATTTCTTTTTATGATTGATGTAAAGTGGTACAATTGAGTTGTTTTTGTATGGTTTATAAAATGTCATTGGAAGTGCTTTTCCAATGACTTTATATAACTATGATTTTTCTTCTTCTGAAAATTCCCTGTTCATATATTTTGACTTCTTATTCAATTGGGGAATTGGTTTTAATTTTTTATAAATCTCAAACAATCCTTAGTGATTTATTTTGATAAATATTTGGGTATTTATCAAAAGTGTGATGTAGAAAATTATTTTATGATTTCATTATCTGTAGAACCTTTTTTAAACTCTAATTTCCCTAATTGTGTCATTCATTTTAGGTCTTTTTTTTTGTCTAATCATGATATGTATTCCCTTTTTCTTCACGGGTGAATAGATGTGCTCCACTCCCATAGTTTAACTCCTGTATGTCTTTTGTACCCAGCTGTGTGTCTTGACCTAAAAAATATTATTAGATTCTGCTTTTAATCTATCCTTCTTCCAATTAATATACTTCTGTTTTATGGGAGAACCCTTCCTTTTCCAAATTCATAGCTATGATTACTAATTGAACATTTCCATCCATCTCATTTTTATAAGTTATTCCTCAAAGGTCTATTTTGCTTTGTTAAAACCTCCTTTTAATGTTCCCTTTTCTCTTTTCTTCTCTCCACCCCTTTCCTCTTATACCAAAGAAACAAAGAAGAACAACAAAAAAATTAGGAATACTGGGTTTTGATACATCTATCTCCATAATTTCTTTCTGGATGCGAATGGGTCTTTTTATTACAATACTGTTTAAAATGTCTTTTTAATGGTCATGGCATAGAGTCCTTTGATAAAAGGTGAGATAAATGTGGTAAGGGTCATAGAGTATGAAAAGAGCACCCAGTTTATATGCCGTACAGCCTTGTTGAATATACATTTTTGCAAGTGTGATCAAACATAAATAGTAACAATTGCCAAATATCATTCAGAGAAGCAGCTCACCCACATTTTGTATGCACAATATCTACCAATGGAAGGAGAGCCAATCCAGCAATTCAGCTGCTTGCCCACAAGCAAGAGGCCCTGTTCAGGGGGGACAGAGCCAAGATGGCGCCGAAGGAACGCGGCTTTCCTAACTCTTTTCTTACTCTCTCTATCAATTATTATGTTGAGCTCAAAAATAGTCTTGGTTCCTTACAATTGTAAAGATAAGAATAGAACAACTCACCAGCTGAAAAAAATCCAGTCTCGCCAAAAAAGGGTTGGTTCCGGGGGGGGAGATGGTGCAGACTGGGGAAATTGGGTTCCGAGGGAGGTCTCAAACCGAAAGGTGAAAGCACAGATCTCAGCAAAGCTGGCCCCCCAACCCAGTATGGGGCTTTTCCTTAGGGGCGGTTGTGATCCTTACATGGCCAG
Source organism: Sarcophilus harrisii (assembly GCF_902635505.1). NCBI lineage: Eukaryota > Metazoa > Chordata > Mammalia > Dasyuromorphia > Dasyuridae > Sarcophilus > Sarcophilus harrisii. The sequence continues at coordinate 2,324,244 of NC_045432.1, forward strand.
GGAGGACACAGCCCGGGTTAGCCCCAATCTGCACAGGGGGTGCTCAGCTTGGGCCATAAACTTTCCAAGGCGCCGGTTATCAGGAGAACACTGGAGGAAGTTCCGCAGAGTTCGGTAGAATCAGTGGTCTGTGGTCAGCTGCCAATACTCACAGTCCCACAAGAGGCTCTGGCCTGGGGCAGTGACACCTTTCACCCCTTATCTCTAGCCGGGGCAATCCCTTAACCCACACAGCCTTACTGGGCACTTGGCAAGCTTAGCCAGTGCTGAATCCACTTCTTTGTTGGGGAAGGGAAAACTTTACCAGAGCACTTATACCTCGGAGCCGGAAATCGGGTTTACATCTCTCCCTTGTTCTGGCCAGAGGGCTGGTAACCCCCCTGGGACGATTACCCAAAGGCTTTAAAACATGAAAAAAAAGAAAAAAGAACCATCGGAAGCTTCTTGCAGAAAAAAGAGGAGGTCAGCAAACCTGAAAAGGAGACCTCAAACAACAAAAAAGCCATCAGACTGTCCTCCTTTAGATGATGCTCTCATAGAAAGAGACCATTAAAGACTCAAGGGGATTAAAGATAAATGGGGAAAGGAAAAGAAGCCTTTAAAGAGAGCAAAACTTCCTGAAATCAGGGAATTGGAAAAATAAAAAATCTCAGGAAAGTAAGAATTGTGAAATTGGAAAATAAAATTCACTAAAAGAGGATTTGAATTGGAAAAGCAAAGAACACGAAAAAGTAGGACGGTGAACTGGAAAAAAGAAAAATAATTCACTAAAAAAATTAGTGAAATGGAAAAAATTCCCAGACCAAAACAATACATTTAAAAAACCAGTTGGACATATACAGAAAGAAGTCAAAAAGCTAATGAAGAAAATAATTTTTAAAAATTAGAATTGAACAAATAAAACTAATGATTCATTGAGACAGCAAGAATCAGTCAAGCAAAAACAAAAAAATGACAAACTGGAAAAACCATGAATTATCTACTTGCAAAAACGACAGACTTGGAAAATAGATTAGGGAGAATAATCTGAGGATTATTGGACTTTCCGAAAACTATGATGAAAAAAAGGCCTAGATACTTTTTAAAGAAATCATCAAAGAGAACTGCCCAAGGATGAATAGGAATCCGAAAGGAAAATAGGCTTGAAAGAATTCATCGAACACCTTCTGAAAGAAACCCAAAAAAAACCCCAAACGAATATTGTGGCAAAATTTCAAGAACTATCAGATTAAGGAAAAAATTTTACAAGCATCCAAAAACCCAATTTAAATAAGAGGTGCCAAAAGGATCACCCAAATCTGGCTGCCTCTACATTAAAGGGAAAAAGGGCCTGGAATATGATATTCGAAAGGCACAAGAACGGGATGCAGCCAAGAATAAACCTAACCTGAGCATTTTCTTCCAGGGAAGAAGATGGACATTTAATGAAACCAATTAATTCCATTTTTCTGAAGAAAAAACCAGAATTAAACAAAAAATTTGATCTCCAACTATAGAACTCATGATGCAGAAAGGTAAAATAACTCTTTAAGAATTTATTTCTGTTGTTGGATATACAAAAAGAATAATTAAAATTTATTGTACTGATATAACATAAAAAGGGAAGTAGATATGGAAAAGGGATGATGGCAGAATAAGGTGGAAGGAGGGATAAAAGAGGGAAACCACATCCCACAAAGAGGCAAAAGGAAACTTATCATATCTGAGGGAATTTAGAGAGGGGGAGGAACATTGTGTGAATCTTACTCTATCAGGAGTTGGCTCAAAGAAAAAAATAATTGACATTTGTTTTAGAGAAAATTTCCTCGCCTCATTAAAAACTGGTGAGAGGAAAAGGGAAAAGAAAACAGTAATAAGGGAAGGAAGGGGAAAAGATTCAAAGTGGGGGCGGCAGGGATTCTAAAGAGGGTAAGCATCGTGATACAAGTGGGATACATAAGTTCAAAATGGGGAAAGAGGGTTGGGGGAGGCAAGAAAAAGTAAACCATGATTTGGGGTTATTAGGATGGCAGAAAATACAGATTTAGTAATTCTAACCGTAAATGTGAATGGGATGAACTCCCCCATAAAGGAGGCGGATAGCAGACCGGATCCAAAATTCAGAACCCTACAATATGATGTTTACAAAAACTTTTTAAAACGGGATACATAAGGTAAAAAAGGTAAAAAGGCTGGGCAAAATCCTTTGCTTCAGGTGAAGGAAAAAAGAAATGATCCTTATCCTCAGATCAAGCAAAAGCAAAAATTGATCTAATTAAAAGAGATAAGGAAGAAACCCCTCCTGCTAAAAGGGTTGCATAAACAAAGTAATCAATATTAAACATATACCAAGTGGTTGACATCCAACTGCCCTAATGGAAAGTTAAGAGGTTGCAAGAAAATGGGCAACAAAACTGTTAATAGTGGGAGAACTCAACCTTGCACTCTCAAATTAGTTAAAATCAAAACAAAAACTAAAAGAGGGTTAAAAACAAATAGAATATTAGAAAAAATTAGGTTGTTAGATCTTTGGAGAAAATGGAATGGAGATAGAAGGGAATATACTTTCTTCCAGCAGTTCCTTGGAACCTATTCCAAAAATTGACCATATATTAGGACAAAAAGACCTCAAATTAAAGAAAACAAAATAGTAAATGCTTTCTTTTGAATCATGATGCAATAAAAACACATTCCAACCCAAAAAGTTAGGGAAATAGACCAAAAGAATTGGAAACTCAACAATCTCATCTTAAAAGAATGATTGGGGGAAAACAAATTATACATACAATTTAATTTCACCCAAAGATAATTGACAATGATGAATGTCTTTAAAATTATGGATCCAAGAAAGCAGTAATAAGAGGAATTTTATATCCTTAGAAACATGAATAAACGAAATAAAAAGATTTGAATTGGGCTTGCAACCAAAAAACTAAAAAAGACCCAAATTAAAACCCCCAATCCAAATATAAATTGGGAAATTCTAAAATTAAAAGAAATTAAATTATTGAAACTAAAAAACTATTGAACTAATTAATAAATCTAGGTTGGCTCTATAAAAAGCCAATAAAAAGATAATTTTGGTAAATCTGATTAGAAAAAGGAGGGAGAAAAAATGAAATTAGTGGTCTTAAAAATGAAAGGAGAACTTTCCCCAATGAAGAAATTGGAAATAATAAAAGGTTATTTTGCTCAACTTTATACCAATAAATTTGTTAACCTAAGTAAAAGGATGACTACCTCCAAAAATATAGACTTCCCAGACTAACAGAGGAGGAAGTAAATTGCTTGAATAGTCCCATTTCAGAAAAAAAAAAACGGTTAAACAACTCCCTAAAGAAAAAATCCCCCAGGACCAGATGGATTTTAATGGAATTTTGCAAACATTTAAAGAAACAATTGGCCCCAATGCTATTTATTTGATAAAATAGGGAATGAAGGGTCCTACCAAAATTCCTTCTATACACAGACATGGTACTGATACCTAAACCCGGGTAGGTTGAAAACAGAAAAAATTATAGACAATCACCCTAATGAATATTGATCTAAAATCTTAAATAAGATAAGCAAAAGACTGAAAATCATCTCCAGGATAATACCTATGATCAAGTAGGAATTTAACCAGGAATGCAGGGCTGTTCAATTTGGAAAACTATCAATATAATTGGCCATATTAAAATCAAATTAACAAAAACCATATGATCAATCTCAATAGGTGCAGAAAAAGCATTTGACAAAATCCAACATCCATTTCCTATTAAAAAACATGAAGAGTATGGAATAAATGGACTTTTCCTTAAAAAACCCAAAGCATCTATTTAAAAAATAGTAAACATCATATGTAATGGAGACAAACTGCAACCATTCCCAATAAGATCTGGGTGAAATAAGGTTTGCCCACTATCCCACCGTTACTATTTAATTTTATTAGAAACCTTTAGCTACAGCAATAAAGGTGAGAAAGAGATTAAAGGGAATAATAATAGGCAATGAAACCAAAATCACTCTTTTGGATGACATGATTTATACAAGAGAACCCCAGAGATTCTACTAAAAAGGTTATTAGAAATAATCCACAACTTTACAAAGTTGCTGGTTAAAAATAACCCCAATAAGTCATCAACATTCTTATATACTAACCAAAAATCCAACAGTCAAGAAAGAAATTCCATTTAAAGTAACTACTGATAATATTTATTTGGAATCTATCTGAAGGAAAATCAAAACTTTATAGGCAAATTACAGACCACTTTTCACACAAATTGTCCTGATCTAACCAATTGGAAAAATAAAATGCTCTTGGATAGGGCGGAAATATAATAAAGATAACAATATTCCTAAACTAATCTATTTTTTACTGCTAAACCAATCAGACTCCCAAAAAACTATTTTAATGACCTAGAAAACAAACAACAAAATTTTAAAAACAGAAGGTCCAAAATTTCCAAAGGGAAATAATGAAAAAAAATCAAATGAAGGTGGCTTAGCTGTTTAAGATCTAAAATTATTCATAGATCCAGTTACCCAAAACCATTTGGTATTGGCTAAAGGAATGAATTAGTTGATCAGTGGAATGGTTAGGTTCAAAGGGATAAAACAGTCAACAAATAAGCAACCAGTCTTTGAAAACCCAAAAGATCCCAGCTTTTGGGATAAGAACACTGTTTGACAAAAATTGCTGGGAAAATTGGAAGTTATGGCGAAACTGGGCATTGATCCATATTAACGCCTCAAGATAAGGTCAAAATGGGTTCATGTCTAGGCATAAAGGAAAATTATTAATAAATTAAGGAACACAAGGATGGTTTACCTCTCAGACCTGTGGAAGGGAAAGAACTTTAATGACCAACCAAGAACAGAGATCATTTGATCACAAAATAGAAAATTTGATTTTACCAAACTGAAATTTTGTACAAACAAAACAAATTACAACAAGATTGAAGGAAGCAATAAACTGGAAAATATTTTTTACAGTCAAGGTTTGATAAAACCTCATTTCCAAATTTGAAATTCTCTAATTTATAAAAAAATCAAGCCATTCTCCAATTGAAAAAATGGTCAAAGGATTGAACAAAATTCTCAGATGAAGAAATTGAAAACTATTTCTAGTCATATGAAAATATCTCCCAGTCATTTTAATCAGAGAAATGAAAATTAAGACAACTCCTAAAGATAATTCCCACACCTGTCAGATTGGCTAAGATGATAGGAAAAAATAATGATTGTTGGAAGGATGTGGGGCCTGGGACATTGATGCATTGTTGGGTGGGTTGTGAATGAATCCAACCATTTGGAAGGGTTTGGAACTATGCTCAAAAGTTATCAAACTATTGCATACCCTTTGATCCAGCAATTTTTTCGGGCTTATATCCCAAAGAGATTATAAAAAGGGAAAAGGGCCCCCATGTTACGAATGTTTGTGGCAGCCCTTTTTGTAGTGGATAGAAACTGGTAACTGAATGGATGTCCATCAAGTTGGAGAATGGCTGAATAAATTTGGTATATAAAGGTTATGGAATATTACTGTTCTGGAAAAATGAAATAGGATGATTTCAGAAAGGCCTGGAGAACTTACAAACTGATGTTTGAGTAAAATAGGCAGGACCGGAGATCATTATATACTTCAACAGCAATACCTTATGAAGACCAGTTCTGATGGACCTGGCCATCCTCCAACAAGGATCAACCAAATCATTTCTAATGGAGCAAGTAAATGAACTAGCTATCCCAAAAAAAGAACTCTAGGAATATTAAAAACCATTACATTAATTTAATCCCTATATTTATACCACCATTTTTTATTTCTAAACTAATTGTACAATATTTCAAGTCTGATTCTTTTGTACAGCAAAATAACGTTTTTGTCAGGTATTTATTGTTATCTTTATATTTTAATATATTTAACATCACTGGTCATCCCCTTCCATCTGGGGGAGGGGCCAGGGCAAGGTGGTGGAACAAGACGTTTGGCAGTTATTTTAACAATGTAAAATTCCCATAATAACCTGTAAAAAAGGTAAAAAACAAAGAGGCCCTGTTCACCATCCCTGTTCAAACCTGACTGTTGACCCTCTGCTCAACCTGGCTCCCCAACCACAAATCAATGTTCCTTGCTCAGCAAGGGGTTTCTAAACCTTGGAAAACATTTACATTAAAATGTACAAATGTAAAAAGGTCAAAATTGGCCGGTACTCCCTCTAAGGCAAGGGTTCCATAATTCAGCACAAGACCCATAGGATTGTCTTGAATCCACCTTAAAGAAAAGAGCAAAAGTCCATGACAGGTGACCAACATAATCTTGTTCATCCAATTTTCTTTGTGTACTCCACTTCCCCAACAGGTTTTTCTAAAATCAATGCTCATCATTTCAATTTTTTTTTAATATAAACTTTTTATTGACAGAACATATCATTGGTAATTTTACAACATTATCCCTTAATCTCATTATCCCGACTTTTCTCCTCCCTCCTCCACCTCCCAGGATGGAAACCCAATTCTTATACTGTTAAATGTCAGATATCCTAGATAAAAACCATGTGTGGGAACTGAACAGTTCTCTTTTGCACAAAATTGGATTCAGAAGGTAAAAATAACCTAGGAAGAAAAACAAAAATGCAAGTAGTCCACATTCAATTTAGTGATCCTTCTTGGATGGCTGATTCTGTCCATCATTAATCCAATTGGAACAAATTGAATCTTCTCTTTAATCGAAGATATCCCTTCCATCCGAATATGTCCTCAACAGTGTTGTTCTTCTGCTCCATTTACTCACCATCAGTTCATGTATTCTCTCCAACCCTCTTAATATTCATCTTTTGGTTTTCTTACAAAAATAATATTTCATAAGATTCATATCCCAAATTTAACAAACCATTCTCAATTGATGGGCATTCATTTCTTTCCTTTTTCTTTCTTTTTTTTTTGTTATTTTGAAAACTGTCCCTATTTTCTTTACATTCTGGTGGGTTTTTTTTTCCTCTTGTTTCCCTTTTCCCTTTATTTTTTTAAATAGCTTTTTTTTAAAATTATATAAATAATTTTACAGCATTGACAATTGCCAAACATTTTTTCGGTTTTTCCCTTTTTTCCCCCGCCCTTTTCGCTGGGTGGCTGGGATGATCAATGCATTTAAATTAAAAGTATAAATTAAATTACAAAATAAGTATCATTCCAAACCATTTTTTTGTACAAAAAGAATCAGACTCTGAAATATTGTAACCAAGTACCCTTGAAGAAAATCAAAAATGGGCAGGAAAAATAAAGGGATTGGAAATTCTATTATTGGTTCTTAGTCATCTCCCAGAGTTCTTTCACTGGGTGTAACTGGTTCAATTCATTCTCCATTGGAACTGATTTGGTTCCTCTCATTGCTGAATGGTCAGGTTATCCAAAATCGTCTATGGTATTGGTTTTTAAGTTTATAATGATCTCCTAATCCTGCTCCATTTTGCTCAGCAATCGGTTCGTGTCAGTCTCCCTGGCCTTTCAAATCCTCCCTGCTGGTTATTTTTACTGAACAATAATATTCCTATTCCACAGTTTTTATCAACCATTCTCCCTTGATGGGCATCTACTCAGTTTCCAGTTTCTGGCCCATAAAAGACACCTGCCACAAACATTTGTGCCCTATAGGTCCCTTTTTCCCTTCTTTAAGATTTCTTTAGGATATAAGCCCAGTAGAAACACTGCTGGGTTAAAGGGTATCACAGTTTGATAATTTTGAACATAGTTCAAATAGCTCTCCAGAATGGTTGGATGTATTCCAATTCCACCAACAGTGTATTAGTGTCCCTCTTTTCCCACATTCCTCCATTCTGCATTATCTTTCCCTGTCATTCCAGCTAGTCCTGACAAGGTTTAAAAGGGTATTTAGAGTTGTCTTAATTTCCATTTCTCTAAGGACTTGGGGCATCTTTTCATAGGATTGAAATAGTTTCCATTTCTTCATCGAAATTGTCTTTCTTATCCTTTGACCATTTCTAAAATGGAGGAAATGGCATTTCTTATAAATTAAGAACAATTCATATATTTAAATGAGGCCTTTATGAGAACCCTTGACTGGAAAACTGTTTTCCCAGTGTGTTCCCTTCTACATCCATTCATTTTCTACTTTCTAACCACTAAAAAAGCTACAAACATTCTTGCAACCAGTCCCTTTCCTCCTTTAAGAACTTTTTTCGGATATAGGCCCAGTAGTAACCTTTGCTGGATCAAAGGAATAATCAGAGTTTGATAACTTTTTGACTATAGTTCTAAATTGCTCTCCAGAATGGTTGGATTCCTTCCTTCATAACAATACCCAATTGTCCCAGTATTTACACCTCCTCAACATTCGTCAATTTTTTCCCTGTCATCTTAAAATCAGACAGGTGTAAAAAATCTCAGGTTATCTTAATTTGACTTTTCTAATCAATAGTGATTTTGGAACACCCTTTCTTATGAGGAAAATCAATTTCATCATCCTGAAAATTGTCTGTTCATATCCGACCATTTATCCAATTGGAGAATGGCTTGAATTCTTATAAATTATATCATTTCTCTATATACTTTAAAGGGAGGACTTTATCAAACCTTTAACTGTAAAAATTTTTTATTTTTGCTTCCCTTCTAATTTGTCAGCATTAGTTTTGTTTGTACAAAAGCTTTTAATTTGATATAATCAAAATTTTTCTATTTTGAGATCATAATGATCTTAGTTCCTTTGGTCTAAATTCCCCTCCTCCCACAAGTATGAGAGGTAAACTATCCTTTGTTTCTCTAATTTATTTATATTCTCATTCTTTATGCCTAAATCATGAACCCATTTTGATTTATCTTGATGTAAACAGTGTTAAATGTGGATCCATGCCTAATTTCTGCTGTACTAATTTCCAATTTTCCCAACAACTTTTCTCAAATAGTGAATTCTTATCCCAAAAGTTGGGATCTTTGGGTTTATCAAACACTAGATTGCTATAATTATTGGCTCTTTTGTCTTGTGAACCTAACCTATTCCACTGATCAGTAGTCTACTTATACTACCAAATGATTTTGGTGACTGCCTTCATAATATCATTTAGATCCAAATTCGGTTAGGCTACCTTCATTTCATTTTTTTTTTCATTAGTTCCCATGAAATTATTGACCTTTTGTCTTTTCAAATGAAATTTTTTGTTATTTTTTCTAGGTCATTAAAATGTTTCTTTGGGTCTGTTTGAATTCACTAAATAAATAGATTAGGTGATTGTCATCTTTATTATATTCCTCCTATCCAAACCTGCTCATCATTTCTTTAGAACAATAATATTCTATTAAATTTACCATAACTTATTCAGCCATTCTCCAACTGGTGGTCATCCATTCCTTTGCAGCTCCTTGCCACTACGGAAAAGGGTGCCACAAACAATTGCCACATGTGGATCCTTCCCTTCTTATGTTTCTCTTGAGTCTTATTTTAGGAAGGCTTAAATTTCTCTATTTCAGCAAATGGCCATTTCCCCCTTTAATATTTTACTCCGTTTTGTCCCTGGTTTGCTCTTTCTTTTAAAGCCCTAGCTTTTGCCTTCCCAAATATAATATTCCAATCTTTTGCTTTTAACTTGGAAAACTAACTTTTTGTGATCCTGCCTGTCCGTGTCATGAAGAAATTGGCTTATATGGACTTGTTGCTGCAAAAGAAATAGAAAAACGAATAATTTAATAAATGGCTATTAGTATATGGGGAAAATCACTTCTCTCAGTCGGGATGAGAATTGAATGTAGCAAAAGAAATTGGAATCTCAGCTCTCTTACCAAACACAATGATCACAACTGTTACTATCTTATTTTGTATTCCTCAAATTATACTGTGTTTGGGTTTTTTTTTTTGTTGTTGTTATTTTTGTTTTTTTGGCCCTAAACAGGACACTTAGGTAATTTAGTGCATAGAACCCTGGGTTTGGGAAGAAAAATCTGGGTTCAAGTCTGGCCTTAACCTAAGACCCTGGGCAAATCATTAACTCTAATTTGCCTAAGTTCCTCACTTAAAAAGGGTATACATTGGAGGAAAAATAGCAACCACTCCGGTATCTTTCTGAAAACTCTATGGATAAAGGAGCCTTCAAAATATAAAGTTCAAAGTCATGGTGACTGAATAACAATAACTCTAACATATATTTAACTGGCTGTCTGATTTCTCATGGGTAATGTCTCATTTCTTTCATAAATTTCAACACTCATCTATTTTTGACATATATTTTCTCAAAATATTTGACTCTTTAGATTAAGCAAAATTAAGAGTATCTTTTTAACTGCAATGGAAGGTAAAATCATCTCAGTGCTGTCACCACTGCTGGGAAGTCTTATCCTGTCTCAGATGACTTTTAATATGACGAAGAGCACAATAAGTGAAATTCCTTTGACACTGGAAGAATTCCAGTATCTCTTCATTTCATCAATTTTGAATTTCAAATTTAGGTTCCCCTGCCTGCTCAACAGTTTTCAAACTCTGATTAAAGTCTAATCCCCATTGGTGAAAATAAAGGGTTCCTTCGGCTGTATAATATATCCCTCTCTGGGCACACACCCAACCAATTCAACTTTAAGTCTCCTACACCAAAACCAGCAAATAAAATTTAAACTTCTAAAATGTCAACAATGATTGCAAGATGTCACCAAAACCATGTTTTTCCTCTCCTTTTTGTCCCTCCCTCCCCAATGTTAATGTTATTTTGATTAACAGAACATTTATTAAAAGCCAGATATGGGTCATATTCTGTTCTGGGTCTAAAAACTAAATTGAAAAGAAAATAGTCCCTGCCCTCAGAGATAAAAGTATAAGCATGGTCTTTAAAGACCAATCCACCCTTTGTCCAGGAATGAAAGATCCAGGTGAAGGGCACATAAACTGTATTCTTGACTCTTTCTTTCTTGATTTATTGGGTTTTTTTTAATATCTTCCAAGTAGGCTAAGAATTTTAATTCTTTAAAATGGTTTTACTTTTATTCCATTTTACTTTATTCTCTAAAATCTCGGTTATACCGTATATAAACCAGATGTTTTGTTTTCTCTTGCCTATTCTACTTTGTTTAATTTCTTTTTCTCTTTTGCTAATTAATATTATAGTAATATTGAATAATAACGTTGATGATGGGCATCTTTACTTCATCCTTAGTCTCGTGGAAAACTTTTTACTTGTTTCCATTACTTTTAATGTTTTCTGATGGTTTTAGGTAGAAAGGTAATCTTTTTATGGAAAGTTTCATTTTTTCCTTATTTCTCCATGGTGACCTAAGAGGGTTGGGTTGGGAAACGTTTCCCTTCCAGTCTTTAGAGCTGAGGTATTCTTTTGTAAAAGTGTGAAATTATCAATTATTCCAATCCCTTAAAATGAATCAATTCCATCCTTAGTCAAGAACAATTATTAATTGGGTTCAATTCCTCAGAACCAAGAAAATTTGGATCTTCTGGAATCAATCAACAGCACTGCCTAAGGGATTTGTGTTTACCAAAACAACCTGAATGAAGAAAGGCTCATCCCAGAAAATAAAGGCATTCCAAAAATCTTGCCAACCCTAATCTAAGCACTGGTGGGCCATTAAACCGAAACTGGGAGAAATTATAAGGAAGGAACGGATGTCTGGCAGGAAGACATATTTCCAAGATGAGCCCCTGGCTTTCCTAACATTCAGAGTGGAAGAGGTCTTGCTCCTGTTTCCAACTTTCTTATCCTCTCTGGTCATAGAAATTTAGCAATATGCTTTTTTTTGTCAATGGTTTCTAGTAATTTGAATTTTACCTCAACTGCAAAGAGTCCAGGGTAAATTGAAAAAGATATAAATGTTAATTTAAGTAGAATTCCAACCTCTCCCAAAATGTTAAATTTTATAAAAAGTGTTTCTTACGAAATTTAAAACTTGAAAGGGAACCCATGAGACGGGCATTATGTAACCCCAAGGCGATTTCAAAGGTAATCATGACTGTAAGGGGTGTTATGTTGGTAAAGAACAGAATGTCAGCGTTGGGAACATCCTTGGATCATAAATGTGAATCTGCTTGGACCCTGACGGAAAGAAGCATATATTGAAATCTTAACTGGAAAGTCCGGAACACAAAATGTCAGGCTTTGGAGGTTATTACCTCCTCAAAATGGAAGCTTAAATGGACTTTGGGAACCCACGATGTCACTGTTCCAGGTTTCTGACTATATATAGATTGGACACACTGAAAAGGGCCTCAGCATACAGACAGACAAGGTTTGGGAAGATCCAAGAACACTGACTCTCATTCGGGAGGTGTATTTGCCTAAACTCCACAGTTTGTGTAGGAACCTCCCCCATTAAGTGGAACCCAGGTGGGTTAATTGATACATTTGGTTCGGATCCTTGATCTTTCAAAGCTAATTAAGATTAATTCTTCTTAATCTGGATCAGGGAACCAGAAGTTTGTATAAAGGCAAACATAGTTTACCTAACCTGGGAGATTACGAACAAATAAGGCACAAAGGCATTTTTCTCTTTTCGGTTGGGAAAAAGAACTCATGAAATCACAACAACCCATGGCATTTTGGAGACGTGCCTTGCTGGTTTGTCTTAATTCAAATTTAATTGCTCTGGTGCCCCAATTAATATAAATGTGAACGATAAACGAAGAATCTTCCTGTATCAAAAACTCCAACCTCTGGGTTCAGGATGCTTGCTGTCCTTGTCAAAGAGACTCACCTTTTCCAGAAATCCGGCCTCCTCGGTCATCTATAATCTCTTGAGGCCGAAAAAAAAATAGTAAGGCTGCAGCAGCTTGTTTCTAATATAATGCAGTTGCCATGGGCTGGGTTGTTGCCAAGGATACAGGAATCCTGGTTGGAAAAATCTCCTCCCAAATTAGGGTTGGGGTACAAAAAAATTTTTTAAGGGTTAAAGTAGTATTTCAGCTAAGATGGGACGATGTTTGAAAACATTCTGCTTCTCTTCAAGGAAAATGTTTAGAAACATTTTCAAGGTTTGGAAAGAAGGTTTGATTATAATTTTGGGCGAATCACTGAACTTTTTTAAAACTTAAAGCCTGTGGCGGTTTTCCCTGAAAAAAGAATTGGATCAAATGGTGGAAATTGGTAGGAATGAAACTGGGTGAATATTATAATTTAATCCAAACTCAAAAGGTGGAAATTAGTAGGAAGGATCTTTGTCAATTCTGCAATAAAAGTGCAATTTTCAAAGACATACTTAATACATATAATTTAAGACAACTGGCTTTTAGGAAATTATTTAAGTATTACAATGAAGAAAAGAAGAAAGAGCAAGAAGGGGAGTTGCCAACTAAACTTAGGTAAAGGGGAGGAAGAATCAATAAGAATGGAGTTAAGTACAATTCTGAATGTGATACTTCACAGCGGAGAAATTAGATCATTCCCATTCTCAGGGCCTCCCCTCAATTACCCCTTCATGGGTGGAGGAAGAGGGGGGGGGAAAAAAACACAATCAGCCCTGTGGGGCAGAATTACCAACAACATTAGAAAAGGCTTAAAAAAAAAAAAGGGGAAGATATTCGGTTTTAAAATACATATCCCCGATTGAATAGGCGACTCTTCAAGGTCAAAATTGGGAAATAATCCTTTTAATTTGGAAAAAATTAAGGAATTGAAAAAGGTTTTGCCTCTTTGGGGGCTACATCATCCTTATTAAAATCTCTAGATAATTTGTGTTATGAAATCTTTACCCAGAATGATTGGAAATTCATAGCAAGAACATGTTTGTAACATGGGCAAAATTTATTGTGGCTTTTGGAGTATCATGAAATATGTAGGATTCAAACCCAACACAATAGGCAAACAGGAGCTATTGGGCAAATCACTTTTGACCAACTAGCTGGTGAAGATCAGTATGGAGAAAATTCAGAACAGATTTATTATCCCATACCAGTGTTGAGCAAATTCTAAGGCTCAATAAAAGTTTGGGTTCTCTCCCTGCACGAAAGATGGAAGTAAAGCTTTCACAAAAAATGAAACCAAGGTCCCAATAACCTTTTTGCAGATTTTGTGGGACGTTTGCAAACAACTGTTAAGAAATCATTGGAATTGGCCATCAACAGAAATAATGACCAGACCTCTAGCTAAGGAAAATGAGTAAGGGTTTAAAAATTATATAGAGGACTAGACAAAATTTTTTAAGGAGATCATAGGACCTTTAATTAACAGTGGGCCTACTTATTATGCAAACTTATGAACATGGAAAGACAGGGTCCCTCTTGGAAGGGACTTCAGAAAAATTATTGGCTTTTCAGTGTGGAAAAGGATTGGCTTCCCAATTTCATTGAATATAGAGATAGAATGGAAGACAGGGTGGAGAAAACCCAAAACCCCATGTCCAAAACCAACCGGGGCTTTCCCTGGGCCTCTAATTAGATTGACCCAGAAATGAGAAAGGAGCACCAAAGATATCAATTAAAGAATGGGTGGGAAATTATGATGGCGGCTGAGGTTTACCCCCAGAGAGTCTTTAGAAGGTCAGGACCCAATGGTGTTTAAAAATAATATTTTAAAGAACATTACCAATGGGGCGAATACAGGCCTTTTAACCCCAACAGGACATTCCAGTAAACCGCTCCAATTAATGGCCTTATGTTGAGAGAAATCCCCAAAAGTGGTAAACAGAAGGGAATTAGGAGGTTATTTCTCTTGGGGGAGAAGGGTTTTTTGTATTTCTACAGATGGAGAAGGAATCAGTGGTTGCTAATGAACCAATTTTCCTTTATTGGGAAAGAAAATTAAAAACTTAAAAAAAGGAAGATTTAAAAACATCTGCCCTGAAAGAGCATGGCTGATTATGAGACTTTAAAAGAACTTTAAAATCTTCAAAATCATTGGTTCCCTAACCCAAATGAACAAAAAACTAGCAGGAATTTCATTCCTTGAGATGAAAATTGTTGCCAAGAACTATTGCAGGACTTTAAAACTTACAGTAATTGTGGATTCCCTGGCACATGAACTCATGGAAATGGTTCCTTTTGGATATTTCTAGGACTTATGGAATGTTGAATTCTCATGTTGATGCATGTTATTTTGTTACATTCTACTATTGTTTATATTTGCTAACCTGTTTGTTATTTTTGCTTATGTTTTATGTTTAGTGTAATATCTCCCAAAGGATGGTTTATTCCTGTTAAAATAAACCCCTTTCGAAACTCCCTAATCTGGTTTGTTTCCCATTTCCTTTGGTGTTTTCATCTCCCTTCCCTGGATGTAGGGAGGATTTATTCTTCTTTTTATGGTGCCACTTCTTTATGAGCAGTCAGGGAGTCCTGACCACCTTATGTTCCTAAAACAAAAAGTAAACATAATTGTGAGACCAAGGTAACTGTTCTTTGATCCTGAAAGGCACGGAAAACAAAAAGGAAGGAAAATAAACCCCAAATGGGTGGGGATTTTGAATCAAAAAAAAATTTTAATTCCCTTGATTTGGGACCTCTTTTAGGTTTTCTTTTTTAAAGAGGCAGGGAGGGGAGTGGGCATTCGGGCCCTCCTTTAGAGCAGTTGAAAAGGGTGCTTGTCTAAAACAAAAGTAAATAAAGAGGGACTCTGGATCCAGCAAGGAAAAAACAGGAGGAATAAACAAAGGAGATTGTAGGGGGCTTGAATCCAAACAAGTTTTATATTTACCCTTTTTCAAATAATAAATTGTGTAAATTTTTAAAAACCACAAATTTTAAAACCCCCCAAGGAAAGGGCTGAAAATTGAATGGTTATTTGAACAAGAAACCCAGATAAGGATATTAATTGAGAAATGCCTATTGCAATGTTTGGATAAATGGTTTCTAATTTCTCTCAATTTTGGTGTTAAGTAATTAAAATTGAAAATTAAAACGGTCTTCCAAGAGGGGGGAAAAGTTTATTTGGAAAATCAGGAAACATTGGTACCACCTCGTTTGTTGTCTTCTTCCACTTCCCCTTAAAGAAAGGATTTTATTAACCGACTCTTGGGAGGGAGGTAGGGCTAATTGGACTTTCACCATCCTCCAACTTCCCAAAGGCAATATTTTTATCAACATTTTGCTATTTCCACTAGCATGTTTAAAAAAATCAAGAACAAAAAAACACCACGGAAAAGAAAAAAAAAATAAAAAGTATCCTTTTTCTGGATTCGTCTTTATAACTTTCTCCTTTCCCTATTATCTTTCAAAATGCCATAATCATTGTATTTCAGAAGTGAACATCTATCAAAGTTGATCATCGGCGCCCTGTTACCTGTAAAAGTTTTCCTGGGTCGTTCCTTTGTTCCCCAAAATTCATCCAAGGCTCTTGGTTTTCTGATACCACCTGCTTCATGTCTTCTCTTTCAATTTCTGAATCATATTCACTTAAAATCAACCTTTACTTTTTATTTTTAATGAAAAATATTAATTTTTCCTTCCCATCAATCCCTATTGACAAAGTACTAAAGGGATAACTTCCCATTCACGATTACATATTTGCCCTTCAATTTTACCTTCTACCACAGGCTTAATAAAAAAAATGGTCCTTCCTTTTCCCGAACAAGAAATCAATGTTCATGGGTTTTGCCCAAGACACAAAAAAAAAACAGGGCAATTTTAACCCATTTTCAAAAATTACAAGAACTGATGTTTGTTAGCCAATTTTAGTCTTCCATAGCCACCTTAAATAATTATTAAGATTACAAAATGCCACTACTTTGAAAAATAACAAGGTCCTTTTAGTTTTAGATTCATTACTTATCCAATTTTGTGAGTCAAAAGATTTGATGGAGAAAAAACAACCGTCCAACCTCTATGGCGGGCAGTCATCAGGTCACCATTTTCATCCTTTGTTATTAACATTTAAGAAAAAGAAAAAAGCTGCTTCCACATGGAATGTAACAGTTGATATAAATTAAATTTGAAATGTCCATGTTTTTTGAACTCCTGGAATGGAGCTTATTTTTAAAAAGATTCCAAAAAGCGCTTTAATTAATTTCTGCTGATGCTTCTAAGAACACATGGACACTATCCCCATCCTTCCAAAAAAAAGCCACAAATTCTCCCCCAGTATAAAATAATAAATTTTAAAGTAAAATTTTAAATTTTACGATTAAAACCTTAAAAAGGAAATATTTTTAATTTCCCTATTTTGGTCATTTTTGAATTTAAAAAAATTTTAAAATATAGTTTTAGACAAAAAAATTCAACCCTAAAAAAGGGAAAATCTTTCAAAAGGGAAACAGTTTACAATTTATGGAAATTAATTGGTTTTACAGTTTTAGTAAAAAAATATTTTGCACCCCTTTCAAAAGATTTCCCAAAATCAGGCCAAATGCAAAAACCTTTTTTAAAATAAAGAAAGGTGGGTTTTTCTATTTAAAAGAAAGATTTCCACCAATTTGGAAATTTCCCCTTTCTTGGTCTTTTACCAAATTAACAAAAATTTTTATAAAGGTATTTAACCCATTGGAACTTGGAACCTTTTTTCCTTTGCGGACCCAAAAAATTTTTTAAGTTAAAATACCCAAATTCATTTTTAATAGGCTAATATGCCACATGATATTAAATTCCAAAAGGAAATGATTTTCCTTTCAACTTATATTGTTATTCAAGTAGAAATTTGTGCTTTAATAAATAATTAATTTTCTTTTAATTAACTTTTATAAAATTAGTTTCCTTTTTTTTAAAATGGTAATATTTTTATTTTATTTAAGGATCATGCTTTGTACTTTCCTTTTTTTTTTACTTTGCTAGCATGAACTGTTCTCCAATTTAAAAAGTTTCTATGTGTCCTTCTATATTTCTGTGTTTCTTTTAAACAATATATTTGAATTCTGGTTTCTAAAACCCAATCCTTTTTATTACTTCTTTTCAAAAATAGGAATGGTTAATTTTTTACCACCTTTGTTTTCCTTTCTTTTCCCTTTTTCCCCTTTTTTCCCCCTGCCCACCCTATTTCCACCCCTTTTCTTCCAAGGTCAAGGTTTCCCATCATGTTTAAAAGAAAGGTGGTTGGGGAGGTTTTGCATTTGGGTTTGGAGGTTGGATTTAGGAAGAAGGTTTTCAGGAAAAAAAAAAATTTTGTAAAAAAAAAAGAAAATTTTAAAATTTCTTTTTTTTCCCCTATTTCCCAAAATTTTTTGAGGTTTTTAAACTTAAGTTTTTTTTAAATTTTTTCAAAAAAATTTTGGGAATAAAATTGGGGAAAAAACTTTGGGGAATTTTGGTCCTTTCTTTTTTTGAAGGGTTTTTTATCCCCTTTTTTCCTTTCAGAAATTTTTTGAGGAGATATTTTTGTTGGGTGTAAAGATTCTGGTTTGTTTTTTCTAGATGTTGAAGTTTCTATTTACTTGTATTATTCTATATTTCTTTTTTTTTTTTTATAATAATTTTTTTTAAAGGACCCTCCAGGGTAATTTTTAATTTTTTCCTTAACTTTTTTTATTTTTTCCCTACCCTCATGATGGATGGCTGATTTTTTGAAATTAATGTTTTTTTGTTATATACCCAAATTTAAAATTTTTTTTGTGGGATCCATTTTTTTTGTTTTAATATAAAAAGGCCAAAAAATTGTTGGTTTTTCCCTTTTTGATTTTTTTTTTGGGTAGGAAATTTGGATAAAGGGGTATGAAGTTGATAATTTTTGAGATAGTTCAAATGGTGGATGTTTCCAATTCACCTATTGTTTAGGCCCTGTTTTCCAAAATCCCCTAAAATTCGATTTTTTCCTGTTTTTGCCAGTTGACAGGGTTTGGAGTAAATTCTCAGGTTGTATTAATTTTTTTTATTAATAATGATTGGGATTTTCATATGGTGAAAAGCAATTTTTCATTTAAATTGTTTTCCTCCCAAATTTATAATTGGAGTCGATTTTTTAAACTAAGTAATTTCTATATTTTTAAATGAGGTTTATGAATTTTTATTAAAATATTTTCCCGTTTATTGTTTTCTAATTGGTTTATTTTTTTGTTTGTAAAAATTTTTAGTTTTGGTAAATTTTTTTTGTGATGTAATGCTTGTTCTTTTTGGTATAAATTATTTTTCCCAAGGTTGAGAAATAAATTATTTGTGTTCTTTAATTTATTTTTTCATTTTTTTTGTAGGTATGAACCTTTTTTTTTTTGGTGTACGTATTAAGTGTGGTGATGTTTTCCATACTAGTTTTCAATTTTCCCGAATTTTTCATATATAAATTCTTATCCCAAAGTAGTTTGGCTTTTAAACATAGATTGGTATTTTTGAAAGTTTTGTCCTTTAAATAACCTTTTACTGATCAAATAATTTTTAGCCAATACCAAAATGGTTTTGGATTGGTTTATGAAATGTTTTTCTGCATTTTGGATACTGGTTTTGTTAATTTTTAAATAGGAATTATAGTGAAGTTTTTTATTGAAAAATGTTTTGGTATAAATTTCTTGATGTTTGTTTATCCGGGGATGATTTGGGTTTATTTTTTGGCTAATATTTTTTGAAGATTTTGATAATATGTTTTTGTCTATTTATAATATAATTTTAGCCTTTAAAGTAGGCCATTCATTTGATTTTTTTTTAATTTTTGGAAATTCTTGATTATGTTTTTTAATTGAATTTGTTGTTATTTTTTTCGGTTTAAATAATTTTTTTGGGTGTCGATTGGTATTTTAAAAAATAATTAGTTTAGGTAGTATTCATTTTTTATCCCTTTGCCCTATTCAGAGATTTAATGTTTTTCAATTGGTTAGATCAATTTAATTTGTGTGAAAAGTGTTTTGTGTTTTGTTAAATTTTTTTTGGAGATAGATTCCTAAGTTTTTATATATAATAGTTACTTTAAATGGAATTTCTTTTGTAATTGACTGTTGGATTTTGTTAGTGATATATAAGAATGCTGTGTTATTGGGTTTATTTTGTATCCTGCAATTTGGCTAAAGTTGTGGATTTTTTAACTTTTTTAGTAGAATTTGGGGTTTCTTATTCCATAAAAAAAGGTGATAATTTGTTTTCCTCATTGCCTATTCTAATTTTCAGTCTTTTTCTCAGTAATTGCCAAAAATTTTAATACAATTTGAATAATTGTATAGTGGGCAAATTGTTGCATCCTGATCTTAAAATGGTTCCGTTTTTCACCATTACATTAATGCTTATGACGGGTTTTTAAATAGTGCTTGATTATTTTAAGGAAAAGTCCATTTTTCTCATCAATTTTTTAATGAATGGAGGTGGTTTACAATCTTTTTCTGATCTATGAGATGATCATATGGTTTCTTTTTTTGTTATTAATATGGCCAATTTTATTGATATTTTTCCTAATATTGAACCAGCCCTGATTCCTGTTATAAATCCATTCTCTATTGTATTATCTTGGAGATGATTTTCTGTAGTCTTTTTGCTTTCTTTATTTCAATTTTAGCATCAATTTCATTAGGGAGATTGGTCTATAATTTTCTTTTTTTTTCCCTACCTGGTTTAGGTATATACCATGTCGGTCATGGAAGGAATTTGGTAGGACTCCCTTCATTCCCATTTTATCAAATAATTTATATAATTGGGGTTGTTCTTTAAATGTTTGGTAAAATTCATTTTAAATCCATTGGTCCTGGGATTTTTTTCTTAGGGAGTTGATTAATAGCGTTCTTTCTTTTTCTGAAATGGGACTATTTAAGCAATTTACGTCCTCCTCGAATCTGGAACCTACATTTTAAGTATCATCCATTTCCTTAATTTATCAAATTTATTTTAAAGTTGGCAAAGTTACTCAATTTTCTAATTTTCTTCATTGGTGGAAAGTTCTCCTTTTTTTTTAAGACTACTAATTTTTATTATCCTCCCTCCTTTTTCTAATCAGATTTATAAGACATTTTTTTTTTTTTCATAGAACCAACTATTTATTAGTTCAATAGTTTTTTTTTTACTTTCAATATTTTTAATTTCTCCTTTTAATTTTAGAATTTCAAATTTATTGTTTGATTGGGGGTTTTTAATTTGTTCTTTTTCTAGCATTTTTTTGTTGCAAGCCCAATTCATTGATCTTCTCTTTCTCTATTTTATTCAAGTAAGACTATAAGGAAATAAAATTTCCTCTTATTTCTGCTTTGGCTGCATCCCACAAATTTTGGTATGATGTCTCATTGTTGTCATTATCTAGACTGAAATTATTAATTGTGTCTATAATTTGCTGTTTTACCCAATCATTCTTTAAGATGAGATTATTTAGTTTCCAATTACTTTTCAGGCTATTTACACCTATCTTTTTGTTGAATGTAGTTTTATTGCATCATGATCTGAAAAGAAAACATTTACTATTTCTGCCTTCCTGCATTTAATTTTGAAGTCTTTATGTCCTAATATATGGTCAATTTTTGTATAGGTTCCATGAACTGCTGAGAAGAAAGTATACTCCTTTCTGTCTCCATTCAGCTTTCTCCAAAGATCTATCATACCTAATTTTTCTAATATTCTATTTACCTCTTTGATTTCTTTCTTATTTGTTTTGTGGTTTTATTTGTCCAATTGTGAGAGTGCAAGGTTGAAATCTTCCACTATCACAATTTTGCTGTCTATTTCTCCTTGCAACTCTCTTAACTTCTCCTTTAGGAAGTTAGATGCTATACCATTTGGTGCATATATGTTTAGTATTGATATTGCTTCATTGTCTATGCTACCCTTTAGCAAGATATAGTTTCCTTCCTTACCTCTTTTGATTAGATCAGTTTTTGCTTTGGCTAGATCTGAGATAAGGATGGCTACCCCTGCTTTTTTGACTGCCCCTGAAGCATAATAGATTTTGCTCCAGCCTTTTACCTTTACTCTGTATGTATCTCCCTGGTTTAAATGTGTTTCCTGTAAATAACATATTGTAGGGTTCTGACTTTTGATCCAGGCTGCTATCCGCCTCCGCTTTATGAGAGAGTTCATCCCATTCACATTTACGGTTAAAATTACTAATTCTGTATTTCTTGCCATCTTATTATCCCCAGATTACGCTTTTCTTTTACTTGCCCCCCCAACCCTATTTCCCAGTTTTAATCTTATGTAACCTACTTGTATCACGCCGCTCACCCTCTTTAGGATCCCTCCCTCCCCACTTTGTATCTCTTCCCCTTTCTTGTACCCTTCCCTTATTACTCTTTTCCTTTTCTCATTTTTTCTACCCCTTTTTAATGAGGTGAGAGAAGGTTTTCTGTAAAACAAGTATGTCAATTATTTTCTCTTTGAGCGAACTCCAAAGAGAATAAGATTCCCACAATGTTCCTCCCT